>NW_026931263.1:0-45346 GCF_032062105.1 Saccostrea cuccullata | reverse complement strand
CCAGCTTGGAGTTGGGTGGGGCCCCAGATAGGGGGGGCTGGGGTACACTGGTAGTGGGGGTCTTTGACACACTGTGTCCACTGTCTGATGATGGTGTGTGTTTTGAGGATGAGGAGGAATGTTTTGTTGGGCGACTGTCTGATGAGGAAGAGTGATGAGAGTCCTGTTTACGTTCCTTTTTTATCACCTTTTCTGGTGGACCATCCAATGGGAGGCTCTAAATAGAAGTGATAAACACAATCATTTATCACAAAGAAAATGCAGCATTTAATTCATATTTTGCAAGATTTAAAAATATTGAATATGCAGCCTTTAAACAATTGCCTACAGCTTTTCTGATTTAAGTAAATCATTTGGTAGAAAAAGGATACTCAATAAATTTGAAACATACTTTTTTCTATTGGTGTAGGTGAATGTGATGTACATGTAATGGTATTGGTAAATGTGGTGTAACTGTATGGGTAAATGTGGTATAACTTACGGTGCTGCTGCGTTTGTTTGGAGGGGGTGGTGGCGGGGTGTCCCTGACCTCACTCTTTTTGACCGGTGTAGTGGGCGGGGAATCTTCTCGGAGCTGTGACTGGGGGTTGGAGGAGTACAGATCCAGCACTCCATGACAGATATCTACAGATAAACAGGACAATTACAGTAACGGACATAAATTAGATAAAAGAATTTAAGGCTTCATGGCAGATATCTATAAAGAACAAAACAGATGGCTACAGTAACAGATTCTACAATAACAATTTTTAACAATTTCTAGAAAAAGTTATAAATCTGGGGGTTGGGGAAATGACATCTCTTGTCCAATTTTATTCTTATACATTTGAACTTTGGTATCTTCAATGTTGGTCTTCTCTAAAACTATGAACCTGTCAATGTGATTTGGAAGTCCCAACCAGCTTTTACCCATAACACCTGAAATCTCAGAAATCTCAACATTTTTTCTCAGTTCCATCAAGTTGAAGAACGTGGACTGAACTTTGATAACTTGTTTTTACATGTACATTTTGAATTTTTAACCCCTTCCTCTGCATCTAAAATTTGAGAATTATCTTCTAGTGCATAATTTTTACAAAATGTATAAATTTCTAACTATTCTAACTAGGTATCAGAGAAATCTAAATTCCACACACTACATAGCATTACTCTCTAACCTAACATTAATCTCTAACCTAGCACTAATCTCTAACCTAGCATTACTCTCTGAAACATTATTGATTTCTAACCTTCCATGAGGTCTACAGTGATATCCTCTACCAGGAACTCCCACCACTTTGTCCTCGTCCCCGGGACTCGTCCATGCCAGTCCTGGATGTCAAACTTAGTCAGGCGCGTCGCCAGGTACATCAACGAGACGCTGATTATCTCAGCCTCCCACAGCAAACATAGGCAGGTACACAGACTGGAAGTATGAAAGAGACACTGATTGTATTAAACTCTGAAAGCAAATACAAACACATAGAGTCAACATTATCTTGAACTCGAAGGGACCAAGAAAAAACTTAGATAACGGAGCATTTGAGATAACTTGGGTAAAATACTAAAGGAATAAGTAGTTTTGACTTAAAAATTACTTTGACATATCCATGGTTTTCGAGATATTCATGTTTGAGATATCCAAGCTCAGATGTACAAACATTGAGCATCAACTTGAGAATGACGATGATGGTAAAGTGCCTTTGTCTGCTGAATCAAAATACACACTGTCCAAACTGTGAAATTATGGATAAAATGTACACAGTTAATCCTCTGTATCTTGAATATCATCGTCTCAAGCCACGGTCCGGAGTCCGCATTTATAGCTCTCTCCTACCCGTGGCTGCTTGATCACAAAAAGCGTCGTAATCTTGAATATTTACGCTTCTCTATTGTGACGTCATATTCAGTCAGTGGCAAGTTTTGTTTCCATCGCAATTGAAATCAACACCTGACGTCAACAGTATACAAGAAATATTTTCTTTACTGCGATTGGACATTGAAAGGTCGCGATAAAGTTCATCATCCGACTATGCTTTACTCGCACTGGTCAAAATTTTAATGAGCTACGACGAATTCTCTGCTCGTTCAACCACGGCCAGAATGGGAGAGGATTGTACATTTTGGCCGTGGTTTGCGACGATGCTTGAATATCAAATTCTAAAATACTATGGATATGTCCAAGTGAGTTGGATGTCTAATTCACTTTTATTTCAACTTAGCTAAAAGTTCAGGTAAATCACGTTAAACCATGATTTTTTGGGGATTGGGTGAGACCACAGTATGAGGTCAAAATTTCCATGTAAATGAAAAAAGCAAAAAAATTATGAATACAGGAAGTATGACAAAGGTGAGCATTGTGAGTGTCTCTGTTCATCTCAAAATTTTTGCAATTGAGTTTGAGATAATAAGGTTTTCACTGTATCTTTATACAATCTTTAATCAAAGCTTCAGATTCTGTAGTTATATTTACCCCGGCTATACCGCTAACTCATAGTTTCCTCGACCAGACTTACCTGTCATTGATAAAGGTCCACGCCATCTGAACCAACTTTTGAATTTTCTCTTTATCTCCTGAAAAAATAAAGAAATGACAATCAAACTTGGATAAATAATCATAATGATATTCACAGAATAATAAGTCAATTGAAATTATAATCTGAGGCCATAGTTTGCATTTCTTGACATATTTTTATGTGTATTCATTTTCTTTTATGAAAGCAGTAAATAAGAAGAGGGCATGATTTCAAGAACTGAGTATCAAAATGTATGATGATACTTGCACATAAAATGTTTTTTTCTCTTCATTTAAATGCTACAAACATTAATTTTTCTTAGCTACTGATAAGATCTAACACAGTATAACGACTCCCTTACCTTTCAGTACTTTGGCGAACTTGAGCAGTATAGAGTAGGGATGCTCCACCTGGAGGTCAAACTTGATGGTCTGTAGTAAAATTCTCTCCATTGTCATCACTTCCTCCTGAAAATAGACACAAACATGGGTACTTAGTCCAGTTGTTTTCCCTGCCATAATCTTAAGATATGTGCACAGGTATTTTTTTAAAAATGAAAATCAAATCTCAATTATAAGGAAAATTGAGACACTTTTCTTTTTTTTTATTACAAAAAGCATGAATCTGAGGGTAAAACTAGAACTGTGACTGTTTTGGTTGGTTTAGCTTTATATTGGATCCTCCAATAAAATTTGATGTCCTACAGATGTAGGAGACTTTTAACTGTTTTATCTTACTTTTGGATCCTCCCCTAACACTGTAAACATTTGATGTCCTACAGATGTCAGAAAGGTTTAATTGTGTCTACTTACTTTTGGATCCTCCCCTAACACTGTAAACATTTGATGTCCTACAGATGTAAGAGGACTTAGAATTTGTTAAACTTACTTTTGGATCCTCCCCAAACACAGTGAAGAGTTGTGGTGACAGCAGAGACTGACAGACTTTGATGATGTCTTTACATTTCTTAGGTGTCTCCTCCACCTTACCAGCCAGAAATAGACAGCAAGCAGCCGTGATCTGTACAGAAAATAAAACAAAGAAATACAACTCTGTACAAGCCAGAAATAGACAGCAAGCAGCCGTAATCTGTACAGAAAATAAAACAAAGAAATACAACTCTGTACCAGCCAGAAATAGACAGCAGGCAGCCGTGATCTGTACAGGAAATAAAACAAAGAAATACAACTCTGTACCAGCCAGAAATAGACAGCAGGCAGCCGTGATCTGTACAGGAAATAAAACAAAGAAATACAACTCTACCAGCCAGAAATAGACAGCAGGCAGCCGTGATCTGTACAGAAAATAAAACAAAGAAATACAACTCTGTACCAGCCAGAAATATACAGCAGGCAGCCGTGATCTGTACAGAAAATAAAACAAAGAAATACAACTCTGTACCAGCCAGAAATACACAGCAGGCAGCCGTGATCTGTACAGAAAATAAAACAAAGAAATACAACTCTGTACCAGCCAGAAATACACAGCAGGCAGCCGTGATCTGTACAGAAAATAAATCAAAGAAATACAACTCTGTACCAGCCAGAAATACACAGCAGGCAGCCGTGATCTGTACAGAAAATAAAACAAAGAAATACAACTCTGTACCAGCCAGAAATAGACAGCAGGCAGCCGTGATCTGTACAGAAAATAAAACAAAGAAATACAACTCTGTACCAGCCAGAAATACACAGCAGGCAGCCGTGATCTGTACAGAAAATAAAACAAAGAAATACAACTCTGTACCAGCCAGAAATAGACAGCAAGCAGCCGTGATCTGTACAGAAAATAAAACAAAGAAATACAACTCTGTACCAGCCAGAAATAAACAGCAGGCAGCCGTGATCTGTACAGGAAATAAAACAAAGAAATACAACTCTTTATTATATACCTAATGTGTATCATTCAATTTGACTGTTGAATTTACGCTATCAAGTGACGTCGTGATCCGATTTTCCGGATCACCAACATGTTGTTTTCTGAATCCATATCACCATGCACTCTCTGAAACTGATGACGTAGTACGCAGAAACATGACGTTATTTTTCTTGCGTGTTAAAAAGTCTTGTTATAATGCTTTGTTTTATTGATAAATATTATACAATTTATCTCTAAAGTTTTATTTTGCTAGTTGTGAGGGGGTATTATAATAAATTTATCATTATAACAGTAACTTGATCCGAAGAGCCGTATCACGTCTCGTTGACAGGCGCGTCTCGTTATATCTGATGATCCGCGCCTGTCAACTCGACGTGATACGACCCTTCGGATCAAGTTACTGTTATAATAATATATATGTACCAGCCAGAAATAGACAGCAGGCAGCCGTGATCTGTACAGGAAATAAAACAAAGAAATACAACTCTGTACCAGCCAGAAATAGACAGCAAGCAGCCGTGATCTGTACAGGAAATAAAACAAAGAAATACAACTCTGTACCAGCCAGAAATAGACAGCAGGCAGCCGTGATCTGTACAGAAAATAAAACAAAGAAATACAACTCTGTACCAGCCAGAAATAGACAGCAGGCAGCCGTGATCTGTACAGAAAATAAAACAAAGAAATACAACTCTGTACCAGCCAGAAATAGACAGCAGGCAGCCGTGATCTGTACAGAAAATAAAACAAAGAAAAACAACTCTGTACCAGCCAGAAATACACAGCAGGCAGCCGTGATCTGTACAGAAAATAAAACAAAGAAATACAACTCTGTACTGATGACTATTTCTAATCATGCTAATAGAGTTTAATTACGATTTTAGATAAGATCAAAGAATATATGCATTGTGATTTGTCAATGAATCAAATTGATTTTAAAATTCAAGTCATCTGTTTGAAAAGCAACAAAGATGTATAAAGGCAAACTTACTTTGTTCCGGTACAATTAAAAACAAACTTACATAGCGATGAAACTCCTTGAATGAGTGGAACATGTAAAACCGGTGGAAATAGACAACACCGGTGGCACACGTATCATATCTCCTGGTGGATGTTAAGGTGTTCATTTCAAGTTTGATGTGAAATTTAAATACAGTCAAACCTCTTTATCTCTAACTTGATAAAACCAAGGAAAAAACCTTTGAGATATCTGAGGAATGCAGATATTGAAGGTAAAATATTTAAAGAATAAGACTTTCAAATCACCCTTACATATCCATGATATTCAAGTTATCGGTGTTGAGATACCAAAGTTCAACTGTATTACATCAAAGTGTATATATTTATATAGGTATATCCATGTAAACTATAAATCTTGAACGACAGTATCTGTTGTATTTCTGCTCAAAAATGAAAACCTAATGGCAATACATATTTACATATGCATGTATCTTTGAACATGTCAACTGTAAATTTTCAAATTTGTCTAAAATTAGCCATCCATAGACTTGGCCTCTCTGGGTCCATACATCCAATATAATTAAATAGCAGCCTTTGACATTTGTTGGATATTAATTTGATAAAGGATACAGTCCCATTTTTGTCCCAGCGTCGATGATAAACCTAGCTCCCTCTCTCCTGTAACGAGCCTCTGTCGCGTAATCCAGCCCATCCTGTATAGAGGGCGTATTCTTGAGTTCTTTTTTCTCAAAGTACCAACAAGGCATCTGTAAAAAAAATTCAGTGTTGTAATCATGGTAATAATGATACTTTCGAAAAAAAAATTTCATCTGCAAATAAGTTAAAAACTAATTCTTGTAAATAAAACCAGTCTTCAATAGAAAGTTTTGCTTTAAACTTTTTTTTAAACATGTTATTACATGTATGTGTAAAAATTATAAATATTATACAGTTATGGAATGGCTACGAGAGAAATAGCAAATATATGGTTCCTGAAGGGAGGAAACTACATTTCCAAAGGCGGTGAAGCCGCCGAGGGAAATAGTTTCCTGCCAAGGGGAACCATAAATTTGCTATTTCTCGAGTTCACATTCCATAACTGTTTTATTATACCGAAACAATCATATGCGATTAATTTTTTTTTTTACCAGATATTCCTACATTAAAAAAAAAAAAACACTGTATAGGCATAGTTACAAGCATGTGGTTTAACAGATTGAATGATAAATAATACATTGTGTCCTAAAACAATTAAATTATTTTTAAAAAGTATTTTCACTGACATTTCGACGAATTATCGTTGTTTTCATTTTGATAGAATTCAAGTATGATTTTGACATCTCATGTCGAAATTTTTTGACGTCATAGTTACATTGCTAAGAACATGACGTCACAGACTCAAGATTCCTTGAACGCTCCACCCACTGAACACTTTGATTGGTTAAAATTACTAATAAATATTCATTAGGGAGCAGTCCCAGGGAGTAGCTCTGATTTTCCAGGGAGTAGTCTTCAGATGAGGGAAATTGTTTTTTCTCGGGGAAATACACAGTTTTATGGTATCAATTTTATATAGACTCTGAGTGTAATTACAGTAGCGCTATAATAATATAGTTTATTGCCATGTTCACCTCATTCTCTAAAACATTCACTAAACAAATGAGATGTTGAAGCTGAAAGATCTTGTTAAAAAAATTACAGATGGCTCTGATGCAAATCAATTTCTTGATTAATCTAAATGATCAAGACACTAACCCTAATGTCTTGGATGTACAGGAACCAAATCCCCTGCACAGATGCTACACAAACCCTTTTCAATCAAATAGTCTGTGAGGTATAAGCCTTGTCTCTTGGGATTCATTTTGTGTGAGGCTATTACACTATTCAGTCCAATACATGTGCAAGGACTTACCCTAATCTCTTTAGGTGGTTGCAAGACTTTTTAGCCCAGAATGTCATTTGACTGAAGTGACATTAAATTAGTCTTGCATCATAGTGCATCGAACATGCAGATCTTAAGGATCTGGGGACCAGATCAGTCTACCCTGTTACCTAAAAATCATCTATTTTCACAAATTGGCAGAAGTGGAAAATGTAGTGGACCAGACTGAGATTCCAACATGACCCCCTTAATCTGAAGTCACGGTCTATTGAGCTTTAGCAAATGGAGATTGAACTCGTACGATCTGACCGCCACATTCCTTCCACCTTAAGTTAAATTAATGTCTTCAGACCAACCAAAGCTCATCCCTATCAGGTCTTTTTACTGTCACTTCCAGGGGATGACACAATACCAAATGTAACGGGAAAAGAGAAAAATTCAGCGGAATATAGACTTGATTTGGACCCAGGCCCCTTGAATCTCAAGTCAGGTGTTATACTAAACAACCTACCCAGGTTGATAACTTCTGCCTAAACCTAAATCATTTGGTAGGTCTTACATAAAGCTTTATTTAATGAAAAATCATGAAAAAATAAACACATATTATGAATGTGTATTTCAATTTCATTGATCATTTAATGATTTACGCGGTATTTTTTAATGGAAATTCGGTGATTGACGGTGTACCAGTGAAAACTGTCATTAGTATTCAGAGTCACTCTAAAAATAGAATTCCCTAGCGGTACCTAACAAAATCTACACGGTTACACCGGGCATTTCGCTGTTTCTGTGATTCCTGATTTCCCGAATATGAATGGATCAGGATGACTATTTCTTTTCGTATCTCATTTCTTTAAATTTCAAATTATAGCGAGCGTCGCGAAGCTGTATTATAAACTGTATTATAATTAGCAATCAGATAAGGCGAAACAGAAAAACAGCTCCAAAACCTCCTTTAACGCTGCCAATGGAGAAAATTCTATGTATCCGATTATTAAATCGTCTGATTACGGCATATCAAACGCTAATAGCGGGGTTTAGGTTAAAGAGACTAATCAAAGAACATCTCACAGACAGAGTGATTGCAAAATTATGATAGGTAACATTAATTATTACCTTGGTAATCTGTCTCGAAATAGGGGTTCCCTGTTTGTTTACAACTTTTGTTTCTTACCTTGTGTATTTTTATTATACCGAATAAGGCCATTCTTTAAACGTGAGAAAAAGTACAATCTGCCTGCATATAACGACATATAGATGTGTTTGACGGGGAAATTATATATTTTTGAGATATTATACACTCTTACATTTTTTTTCATTAAAAAAAGGGGGGTATATTATACATACTTCAGGTGCCTGTGTGAATGATAGACAGTACATGTGTAGGTTTATGGTATGTAAATAAACTGCGCTCGCCCCAACGGTCACACCGTAAAACATATTAAATAAACAGCATTTTTATCTATAAGTAAAATTTAGTAACGATATTTTACCCTCAGATCCTCTGAAAAAGCCAAGTGTCGATAAATTTCTAACTAGAACTTGAAGACCACTACGATTTTAAAGCGGATGCGACACAAATGACGGATGTCGTAAATATTTTCAGAGCCTTTTAACTTTATTCCGAATAAACAACGTGTTTCAAATAAAGAAAATAATCTATTTATCTTTATTTTACATGAATATATAATTTTCATTACTTGTGAAAACAAACAGAACGTTCATGAATGATGTCGTAAACTTAACGGAGCAGAACGATTTGCGGTACCTTGAAAAATATTACACCGTGCACCGGTTACAGAGAAGTGGAGGAGTAAATACTGGGCTCTGCTGACTCCCTTTTCTTTACGACGAGGTAGATATTGTTGGTTTAGTTGGTTTAAACAATTTTTCAATTGCAATCATATTTTTTTGATGTTTTCATGCAATACTCTGCAGTTTCCCTATATGGAAGTGTCAAAACTGAGGAGTGATGGAGTGGATGTAAACTGATACATGCATCATTCAGTCTCACGTTGATCAGGATTGATACACAATGCAAAAATAAGTGTTGTGTTTTTTTTAAGGTTTTACAACATTTTTTTTAGTAAAATTGACAGTTTTTATGTTATTTTGAGTGCTATGATGTCATGTTCTAATTTTAATTAGTTAATCCGAGATTCCTCTGACTCTAACACCAGCTTTTATATTATGACTTGTGCGGGGGCGAGTCAGAGCAGAGGCCATATTGAAAACTGGGTATTCGGCGAAACCAGTTGGTGTCGCAACTCTGCCTACCTTTTACAACTTTACTACGCGGAGCTAGGGTAAACTGGGGTAATTTCGACCACTTACGCTGACATATGGCTTCCAATCCACAAAACTTGACCGTTTTCAAATGTACAAATTCAAAATATATTCAGAGTAAAGAAGATTGATTTTTTCTTCAAATTTTATGCTTTACGAACTGAAAATATGTTATCACATTTTATTCAAAACTTATGTTCTAAGATAATAAACTGTCTGTTATAGAGCCTTTGCCATCTTCATTCTTATTCATTATTCTTGATCTTAATTCACCAAATCTAATTTCCAAACGATGCTTTATTGTAATGTGGTAGTTATGCAAGCAAATTTTTTCTTATTCCATTGATAATTTACTTTTTAAAATTTTTAAACTGTTCAGTCCGAACTGTACTTCATTTAAATTCGTCTTTTACGGGGCTCAACAGAATCAAAGTATATTTTACGTTTTGAACTCTTTTAAGCATATATATGAAGTTATTTGAAATGCGCTGTATTTCGAATTGCTTTGAAAATATATGAAAATATGTTTTGTTAATTGTTTAAAATCTTGAGAAATTCTATCATATGAAAGAAATGTGCAAAATCAAATTTCTCTGAGCATCCCCCTCCTCTTCCCCGCGATGAAAAAAAAAATAACAAACTCAAACAAATTACCATATTTATTTCTAAAAATCATATTTTTTCCTTCAATATTGTTGCAGTTCTTAATAAGTGTTACTCAAACAGCTTGCTTGGTACATATATTCATGTACTTGCCGGATTTATGTACATGGATTGTACATTCTTAAAACTACGTGATAATATCATGTGTGCTGTTAATCAGGGTTGCAAATAACATTTAAACCTTAGGGGCCATGTGGGCCCCCAACTTCACAAGTTTTACTAGCCCACATTGATTTTATGGAGCCCATAATTTTTTTTTTCACTTTGTAAAAAATCTTTTCATATGAAAACATAAGAGAAAAATACTGTATCGCCATAGTATTTCATTATTTCTTTTCAAATTTTTCCTGCAGACTTTTACACTACTAAATGTATGAAATTCCATATGTTATCATTCAATTCAATTTTTATTTCTTTTGATTTAAGTTGTTTCAGGGCATTTATTTTGAATTAGGCTTAAAAAATATTTGATTCTTGTAACATTCCCAAATAACCAAGGGTCGGTATGTCGTTTTTTTTTTTTTTAAAATAAAGGAGCCAAACATACCTGGACTGAATTAACCAGGTGTTACATATACAGTGGACACCCAACATGGCTGCCTATAGCGGCAGAAAAAGAATGGGGGGATTCTTGTTACAATATTGATTACTCTTTAAATTTAAGGTAAACGTTGACTAGATTGACATATTTTGTATCTCAAATAAGGCTTCAATTAATATTTAAAAAAAGAAATCAGCTGAATGATCAAGCACAGAAAAATCCGCCTGGGATATGAAAACGAAAGTACATTGGATAGTTGAACCTAACTACGATCTGATTCCGGAAAAGGTCCGATAAAATTCTTACTCGCCATGTGGGCGATAATATTCTCAAGAGCTGGTCGCCCACAGGAAAATTTACTCGCATTTGCGAGTGGGCGAGTGGTTATTTGCAACCCTGTGTTAATGCTGTTTCCTAACCTCATATTAGCATAGAATTCATTTTTGACAGTTGCTTTTCTTACCAATAAATAAATAAAACATTATTATGTTGATTTATGTTTTTTTTTCACAACACTTTCATATTTTTCTGTAAGCCACACACATGTTTTTGAGCACGTGTTACTTTCATACTGAATGGAATTTTGTGTATTTGTGTGCTGACATCATGCGCATCAATCGAATGGCCAGGAGGCGACCTAATATCAAGTGATGCTTCATTTATCAATGATAGCAACATTTAAAAGCATCCTTTTAATGAAGATTAACAAGTAGGAGAATAATTATTTTACTGATTTCTCAAGTCTCAAGAGTTAGGTTCAGAGGAATCTTGGATTATAATTAAGTGATTACTTTTTTGTAGTGTAGAGGGGGGGGGGGATATAGTCCGGTTACTGAAATCAATCATTCTGAAAATTGATGGATGTACCTGCATATTTTGTCACAGTTGCAATAATGTAGCCCTTTCCAATTTGATTTTTATCTTGATGAGTGCTACAATTCCACACTGGACCTCAGCTACTCCCGTTTTCTCTGCAATGGTGCAAATATTTTTTTTTTGCTACATTTTGAGTATATAGGTGGTATTCTAAGTGTGGTAAGGACTTTTATTGAGACACTCTGACAATGAGATTATTCTAACTAGAAGTACTAAGACTTGAGCTTGAAATTAAGAATAACTTCATAAAGCAAAAATGCTGGTGTTTATGATTTGACCTCTGTCGTGACCCTCTATGGGATTGATCATCTGGAGGAATACCATCTTCATGATCCGTTTCGAACAAAGCCTTTACTGGCCTTCTAGTGAGATTACACATTCTGAACTCTTCTGACCTTTGCTATTGGCCAATCAGAGTAAAAGAATTTAACAGAGAATTCAATATAAAGTTAGAAGTTGGTCATAAATTCAATATAAAATGGCTAAAAAGCTTCAACAAAAAGTTAAAGCAATAATTTTTTTTTAAAAGTAGTGTCCCATGGTGAAATCATATTTCAGTGCACCCAACCCCTATGTTAGTATAAAGACAAAATATCATTTTATTTCTTCTTCACTATTTTGGTGCAAATAAAATGACAAATAACTCTTGCACATTTATACATGTATTTGAACAGGAATTTCATACTGTCATTATAACAAATTTGTAGTTCAACATGTTCAATGTATTTGAGAAATCAAGTTTTTTTTACAATGTTTTCTGGCTTTTTTGGGGTTGATGGATCTATAATTTCTTAAAAGATATTCTAGATACACTCTAAATTTTGTCATTTTCTTCAAAATAATGAGGAATGTATTGTTTTAAAAATGGATTTTATTATCAGTTACTAGTTATCATGGTTATTGCCTATTTTCAGAATGGTGGATTTCAGTCTCATCCCTGACTGTATATATAAGGATTTTTCTTTATTTTCTTTTTAGAGGATCATCATGGGTAAAAAGAATAAAAGACAGAAGGAGGGTGGGAAGAGGTCTGCTACCCCAACCGAGGGAAAGGAACTATCAAAACAGCAGAAGAAACAGCTGATGGAGCTTGTGACACAGTTATTACAAAGTAAATATAGCTTGTGACACAGTTATTACAAAGTAAATATAGCTTGTGACACAGTTATTACAAAGTAAATATAGCTTGTGACACAGTTATTACAAAGTAAATATAGCTTGTGACACAGTTATTACAAAGTAAATACAGAGTAAAAATCTGCCAGCGAAAAATCTACCATTATCACAGGCACTGGACATTACTTATTTTTTTTCAAAGAGCAATATGCCTGATATTTTGTTTTACAGCCTGTATGGTTATGCCTGATATTTTGTTTTACAGCCTGTATGGTTATGCTTGATATTTATGCCCCCCTTCGAAGAAGGGAGGGCATATTGCTTTGCTGCTGTCTGTCGGTCGGTTGGTCGGTCGGTCTGTCGGTCCATTTAGTTTCCGCTCATTTTCTTCATAACCGTTGCACATACTGAAATGAAATTTGGTATACAAGTATCAGGGGTTCAAAAATCCTCAAGCCTGACGTCCCTGACTAACCAATTCCGGATCCGGACTCGGCATTTAGAATTCGCCTAAGTCCTGGGACTTGGCTATATTTCTTGTTTATCTTTTTTTATAAGTAAAATAATGATCTTAAAGGCTAAAATAAAAGCAAATTCTCAAATGTAATAGGTGAAAATGTGGGTTTGTGGGCGTTAAAATACCCATAAAACATTACCAATGTTTCGAAAATACAATCCGTCTTTTTATTTTCTGTTGCGGTTAGATTCTTGCTTTTACGCAATTCCTCATGTTTCCTCCTATATGACAAACGGCAATGAGTTTTTTAAATTTCGGTTTTAGCTGTGACTAACAGCACATTCTAATTTCTACTTATTGTTACAGATGGTTTATTCAGTTGTGAGTATTTGTAAAAGTTATTGTAATGTACCAGTAATCTATCAGTCTGGTATTGTGTTAAAATAATCTTGACAGTTTATGGAGGAAAAATAAAACATATATATCAATGCTTATTAGGGCCCCGCAAGGATTTGCGGGTGCCCTATAGTAATCACTCTGTCTGTCCGTCCGTCCGTCTGTCTGTCTGTCTGTCCGTCTGTCACTCTTCCGTCCACAAATTTTCTGTTTTTTGCTGATAACTTTTTTTATGGTTGCCCAATCAAGTTCAAATTTGGTATGGTTGTTCAGTAGGGAGAAATATATATTTTGATTCTAAGTTTGGTTCTCTATGTCTTCTGGTTTAGAGATGGGGTGGTGGGGTAGATTCCTTAATTATGCATAAGAATGAACGGACAACTTTTTTTATGGTTGCCCAATCAAGTACAAATTTGGTACAGTAGTTTAGTAGACAGAAATACATATTTTGATGTTAAGTTTGGTTCTCTATGTCCCATGGTTTGGAGCTTGGGTGGTGGGGTAGATTCCTTAACTTTATATAAGAATGCATTGACAAAGAGAGATAACTGCTGAAGATGTTCCCATTGTTATTTGTAAACTGAATGCTGCTAGGAATGAGTCCTTTGGGATTAATTAGCTTTCCTCCTGAAGAAAATCCAGAGCGTTATCTTTATCTGTCACATTGAGATTAATTACCACCTCTGTCTGCAAATGAAGTTTGTTTTGAAGTTAAATCAATTTGGAATGCTATGAACATTTTGAAATGTGGATTTAAATATAAATTTTTATAATTTATTTTTGTTTGATAGTTATGATTTCATTGAATGTTGAAAAAAAAAAAAGAAATAGATTAGGCCAGATAAAATTAATCTTTAGATTCTCATCCCCGCCCGCCCCTCTCAAAGTCTCCCGCCCCGGCGTTTTTTATTTTGATTTTTGAGTGTTAATAAAGGCATTTTCATGTATTTTTATTCAGTAAGAATTTGGGTGAAGTTTAAGAGTTATCTCCCGTCTGTTTTAAAAGTCGCGTGTCGCTATTTATAGTAAAAGAGCCATGTGAAGAATGGAGAATAATCAGCAATAAAAGCAGTTTAAATATGTAAGGAAAAGATTATTTGTCAGTATAGAGAAGGCAGAGAAAAAATAATAGCATAAACACATCTAGACACCATCACTGGCATGAGCAAGTTTTTTAAGGATTTTTTAAAATAAATATAAAAATAGACATGGAAAATGACACCTGATCAAGTTTTAACGATCTCCAACTGTGTGTGATTTTGATTTGAAAAAAAAATAAAACATCGTAGGCAGACTTTAGAGAATGTTTAGTGCTAAGAAAATGTTCAATCTTAAAACTGTTCAGGCCTAGGTTTTTTCGGTAGGATATTTTATTAGAATATTTTATAGATTTTGCTAATATGACCTATTTTATTGTTGAACATGTCAAGTCTCTAGAACGATCCAATTTTTGAGGAAGGTGGAAATATATGATATTTTACAGAAAACAGAGGGATTTGAAGGTAAAACTCAAGGGTATATTTATGGAAAGGCCGATGACAAGTCATGCATACTAAATTTATTGGTATCAGAAACCCACCTCATTTTGTTTTGCATGTGTGTATATGTGTACTTGATAATTTGTTAATTAACAATAAATATCCAATAATTTAATCAAGAATTTTCTTTAAATATGTAAAAGAATATGAAAAAAATAAAATCTATTCATATTGGCATTAACATAACGAAAAAATGTGTACGAAGAGTCCATGTTTTGTTGATACTTACAATTTAACAATTATAAAAAATAAAAAATAAAATCCGCCCACCCGCCCCGATTTTTTAGCAAATTAGGATGAGAATCTAAAGATTAATTTTACCTGGCCTTAAAGGAGATTTTTTTAATTTACTTTTTTTCACTTTTTTCACCTTTTTTTTTAAAATATTAATTCAAGAATACGTGTATAATTAGTTTTTAATGTAGTTGTATAAAAACTTCATTCTATCATTAACACTGAAAAAGTTCTTATTGTAAATTTAGAAGAAAATGATGAGAGAGGTACAATTAATCCCTTGGGATTAATTATCTAGCCTGCTGCAGAAAATTTAGTAGGCTTTTCTTTATCTGTCACTTTAAGATTAATGAAAACCTTTGTCTGCAACTGCTGTTTGTTTGAAGTTAAAGTCAAGCCTTCATGATATTTGCATTCATTGAAGGCTGGCATTCAATGTTAAGTTGTTCTTTACTGCCTAATGTAAATACATGTACAAGGATATTATTTTCAGGTTTTTGAATATTCAGGAATTATCTTTAAATTTCAAGAATACAGTTGCTGTTGCATATTCTTCGTACATTTATTTATCATTCTGTAAGCGGCACCCTTTTAATTCTACCCCATGGCGGGGCCCTTGCTGACTGGTCAGTTTTCTAGTAGTCTTTATTCATTCAATGCAACAAATGAAAATAAATTATAAGTTACATAAATTAAATGATGTATAGGTAAATATGGACTCTGAAATTTCTTCCTCGGACTTGCCTAAAATTTACTCTTCAAGTCCTGGACTTGACCATGACAAAAAAAATTTTGAACCCCTGAAGTATATCACTTGAATATCTAGGTCAAGTTCTGTTTCAGGTATGGTCGCACCATAATTGACAGAGTTATGCCCCTTGGACTAAAAAAAATTCCAATTGTTTGCAGTTTCCGCTCATTTTCTTTGGAGAGGTTGCACATATTGAAATGGAATTTAGTATACAGATTAGTCAGAAGAATATCTAGGTCAAGTTTTGTTTTGGGTACAATCGCACCATAATTGACAGAGTTATGCCCCTTGGACTTAGAAAAATTCCAATTATTTGCAGTTTCCGCTCATTTTCTTTAAAGAAGTTGCACATATTAAAATGGAATCTTGTATACAGATTAGTCAGATGAATATCTAGGTCAAGTTCTGTTTTGGGTATGATCGCACCATAATTGACAGAGTTATGTCCCTTGGACTTAGAAAAATTCCATATTTTTGCACTTTCCATTCATTTTCTTTGGAGAGGTTGCACATATTGAAATGGAATTTAGTATACAGATTAGTCAGATGAATATCTTGGTCAAGTTCTGTTTTGGGTATGATATAACACCATTTTTGACAGAGTTATGCCCCTTGGACTTAGAAAAATTCCATATTTTTGCACTTTCCATTCATTTGCTTAGCAGAAGTTGCACACAATGAAATGGAATTTAGTATACAGATTAGTCAGATGAATATCAAGTTGGTCAAGTTCTGTTTTGGGTATGATCATATGATCACACCATTTTTGACAGAGTTATGCCCTTTTGGACTTAGAAAAATTCCAATTTGTGGAGGAGGGGGGCATAAGTGTTTTACAAACATTTCTTGTTGTTTTACAGCCTGCATGGTTATGCCTGACGGTCCTAAGGAGTATGAATATTATGTTGAGTTACACAGCATTGTGGAAAAGATTCGTACAGTCCAAGAAGGTATGTTGTTTAAAAAATATTTACTGTATACAGAAAAATGTTCACCCCCATTTTATTTTTGCCCCTTTCGCTTTATCCTCATCTGGGCGAATTTAAAATGGTGCAAATTTTAAATAATACAGTATAATTTCTTAAAGTATGACTGGGCAAATTTAAAACTGGGCAAAATTGTTTGAAAAAATAGTGTGAAAGGGTGAAACTGATACAGGTTGAAAACAACCCTGTATACAGTATTCAGAAAAATGTAATTGAATTGATGCTAACTCCTCCATGGCACCTGATCCCACCTCTGATGTTTCGGAGGTCCATGTTTGCTCTGCTCCTCTTTTGTATATTTGTTTAATGGACTTCGAGATTAAATACTGTTCGTTATCTCCATATCCTTCATTGGGCCACAGACAATGCCTATAAATACCCTCAACACACAAAAAGGTATTAACTTACAATTAAATGAATATATCTGAGATAGATTATAATGAGAAAATGAAATACAGGCAAACACATAAGGTGAAATAAGTTTTTGTCCTCTTAAGCTGACTGTTTACTTCCATAATCAAATTTCCTGAGAAAGGTTTTTCAGTGCAAATATTTTTCCTACATGTGAACTTCTTTATTTTCAGTCTTGTCATTTGTTTATGCACACACTCAGTTGTCCTGTTTCAAGTATTTATTGTCATTATTTAACTTCAATTTATGTACAGAAATAAGATATATCTACAATTACAAAGAAAACGTTATTGGTTTGTTGACAAAAATGGCTTTCATTGCAGATATTTGATTTTCTCCACTTGTCTCTTTCCACATTTAGCAACAAACAGATTGTCATTTGTATCTATACACAGTCCTATGGGATCACTCAGTCCACAGTCAATGTAACGGAGGAACTGTCCATCCTGGTCTATGATGTGGACACAGTCAATGTTATAATCAGATGTAAGGATGTGACTCTGACTGTCTGTGGTGATTCCTAGTGGATAGAATGGTTGGTTCTTTGGAGCAGGAGTATGTCCAGTGTACCTGAATCTCAGTTTCCCGGCCTGATTGACCACCACTACTGCTTTAGCTCCACCATCAGACACACAGATATCCAGGTTCCTGTTCTCTGTTATGTATCTTTTATATTGATCAGATGAATAGAGAGGATGACCTTTATCATCAAACTGAATGGTTTGTTTCTCTGTGGAGCCAGAGTAACGGACAACTTTTGTTTGTTTGATATCATCACTTATCATGATAACCAGGAGTTCACCAGAGGAGGTACTACAGACACCGCGAGGTCTCCAGTTCTGTAGTCTTATCACCTCCTCTATCTTCTCATTCTTCACAATGTTCACAGTTCTATCATAGTAATCAGTATAAACTAGATCTCCACTTTTTGTCACTGCTATGTCTTCTGGTGTGTTCCCTGACTTGGTTGTGATTGACTTGAGTAGTGATCCCTGATTGATGCTGAAGAGTTTGATGGTGTTGTCAAATCCACTTGTCCAGATTTCTTCATCACTCAGACAGACCACATTGTAAAGGTATCTATCATACTCAGTGTCTATGGTGGTGTCAGTCTCTGGTTCATCAAGCAGCTGTTTAACTGGAGGAGAGGATCCAGCTTCTGGTGATTTCTCTGTTGTCTTCATGCTGTAGCCATGTTCTTTTAGAGTAGATGTAACAGATGACAATGTTCCAAATAGCGAGGACAATTGTTCAGCAGGGATTTTCTTTAAATCAAAAATAGGTGAAGAAACCATTATTTTAGGTGGAGTTTTTCTGTATTCATCAGTTCTAATGCTAACGCCAAATACTTCAGAAATGTCATTAGAGTTTAAGGAAATGTCGATTGCATTAATTTCCTCCTTGATGTCAGACATTGTTTTGTTTATTTCATCCAGATGTTTCTGTAGAGTTTGTAACTGGGTGTCTTTCATCTCATCAACTTCAGCTTTAAGTTTCTTGACAAGTTTGTCAATTTCTCTATGCAAGTCCTCTCCATGTTTTGTTATGGCCGTTGAGAGATCTCCATATTCCTTTTCTAACTGACTCATTCTGTTTTGTACATCAGAGGCAATGTCCTGGTAGGTGGGGTAAATTGTTTCCTTCAATTCACTTCTTTTCAGGATAATGTTTTCTTTCTTTTTATCAAGGACTTGCAAAATCTTAATGAATTTATGACCCAGATGTTGATCAGATGCAATACAAGTTTCACAGACAGAAATGTCACATTTTTTACAGTACATGGTGCATTGTTCTTTGTTATGAGATTTACATCGAGGGTAGATAGTTGTGGATTTTCTAAGCTCAAATGAGACAATTTCATGTTTTTTGGTTTGATCAGATATCACATGTTTTCCTACACAAGCTGTACACAGGTTGACAAGACATGTATCACAGTGCATCTGTACCACAGCGGTCTCACACAGGTCACATCGCATCACGTCCTGGGCACTTGTACGGGGGTCCATCATTAGAGAGTTCTGAAATATTGATCAATATGGGTAAAGTTACTATCAATTTACAAAGCAAATGAAGAGAAAAAAAGATTTCAGGACTAAAAGGTTTCCCTGTTTAGGGGTTCAAATGACATCCAGAACTTGGTAGATTTTTTTAGGATTTTAGAAGTCAAAGTACTTGGCAATGTTTTTTGATAATTTTTTTAAAACTCAAGAAGTATATAGTTTTTTTGACATGATTAATTTTCAAAAAAGTTTAAAAAAAACTTAATTTCAAGTGCATTAGTTAGAGTGTTCTGATACTGAGTATATCAATTTGAGATTTCCTTGATTAAGTATGATTTGGCTTAATAAAAATGTGCAGTACTTTAAAGAAAATATTAAGGGTATATCTATGTTAGCAACAAAGTCATATGTGACTTCATAACAGAACTGCTTTTAAAATATATTTTTTTTTCATTGAAATTAGCTGTATTTATCATGATTTGTATTAAATTTGTCTAATAATGTTTCTAAAATATTAACACAAAGCATGCCGTTGAGTCAACATAGTAGTAGGATGATTTGAGTAAAACTGTTGAAAATTTAACCTTTTAATAGCTGTATAAATTTACTGGCATTATAATTATTTACACTCTTCTTTTTCATTTTAATTAAATCATATTATATAGTAAGTCTTCCTTGTCTTAATACAATATTGCTTTGATTACTTAATGCCTTTCTTTTTACTGAGTTGATTGTCCAAAATCAATAATTTGATGGAAATACCAAAAAAAACAACAACTATTACCTGCTCAATGTAAGTCACATGGATTTCGTGATAATGACCCGGCCGTCTCTGTGTACGCTGATCATGTGACACACATACCTGTGTTATCTACCTGTCAGGTGCTTAATATCTAGACAAATTTTACATTCTTAAGAGTCATCTCCCGATGTCTGCATAACGCTAATTTTTCCCACTTTGTCCTTTGTAAGTTACCTGTTAATATTTTTAATCTTCAAACATCATCGGACAATTTTGAGTATAGGGCAACATAAAAATTAAACATGAAAAAAAAACATATTCTTACAGATTTTATTTCTATGATATTGACCCATAAAGTAAGTAAGGTTATAGAGGGAAATCAGAGCCAATTGATGCTGGATTGACCCTGCAAAGGGGAATAACTTTTGTAAATGGGAAAGTTGTCTATTCTTTTTTTAATCAAATTGAAAAAGAAATTTTTATTTAACATTTAAAAATCATAACAATGTACACCTGAGGTGTACATTACATTGTTATGATTTTTAAATGTTAAATAAAAAGTTCTCCTTAAGTAAATACCAATATTCTGTTTCATTTGTAAAAGAAAAAAATTTAAAAAAAACTTTTAAAAAATGGTTTATTGTGCGTCAATAAAATGCATTTTAAATGAGAACAAAAATCAGTATTTGAGTGCTGAAAATTTAAAAAAAATTTAAACCATGCAATTTATTTGTTGTTTTCATGCTACTTTCAAGATTTATTTTACTTCACAGGTCATTCATACTATTTATATATTGATCATATTTATAAAATACCTTAAGTGCATATTTTAGACCCTGCCATATTTTGACAATGAATAATTTTATCATCACCCCCATCAGTGGCAGATACAAAACTGGTAATTACTCCTCAATTGATATTAATGAAATATATAGCATGGTCTATAAGTTTCATTTTTCAAATTAAAAATAAATTGAATTTGAAGCTTACAAAGTGTCAACTGAGTGAGTTTTAAGGTGAATTTAATACTTACATGGGAATGACGAATAATACATGTACAGGCTAATATATGTTTAAAAAATCATTATTGCCACTGGCTCCTGCACATGTTAAAATAAACAGTACCAAGACATAATATTCCTTATACTGTGGTTTCATCAATTTTCGTTGGCATCAATTTTCGTGGATTTTGTTAAACAGACAGTTTCGAGGATATGTAATTTTGTGGACAAAAGCATTGCTTATACAAATGAATGTCATATTTCTTAATTCAATGAACATTTGAATTCGTGGATCTGCTCAACAACGAAATCCATAAAAATTGGTGCTCAACGAATATTGATGAAACCACAGTATGCAGATTTGGTAAAGAATCCTGTCCCATTTGTAAATTGACATGTAATCTTTCCCCAGATTTAAGGTAAAAATTACTAAATGGCAAGCAGTGTGAATTACTAGGAAAAAATGATCTGACATTTCTGACTTTATATTTAGATTTATTAAGGGGAGCTTCCTATTCTTTATGACCTAATTTTGGAAATTGAGGCCAGCAAAAAAAAAAGATGTACAGAACCTTAATTGAATGGGAATATGGATAATTTGTATTTTCCTAGAAGCAAACTAATAGGGTAAACTATAATATGAAATGACCTGAAAATTCGATTTGACAGTGTATTATCAAACAAATTTTTTTTAATTGTTGGTTCTTTACGTAACAGGTCTGAGTTGTCCGTCATTAGACAGAGAGAAAGCTATCCCAGAATTCCTGGAATGGCTGAAGAAACACAATGTAGACACCAGTGCTGTGGAAATCACGAGTTTCCCTGACTGTGGGTATGGACTTCAGGCCACTAAAGACCTCAATGTAAGTAAATTTTATTAATAGTTTGTCATTAATGCATAAGCCTTATGAAACTTACTAATACATGTATATATACAAGGGAAGCAGTACTAAGAACTGTGATGAAGTATAGATGGAAGCACTAGACTAAGTGCTGTCTGCAGGACTGAGGTTCATGAGTCAAATTTGACCTCATTATGTTAGTCTTCATTGAACAAAAATTGCAACTAAGAATGTGCCCTATATTGATGGCAACTTTATATCTAGCACTAGCAGTTGAAATGTTAATATGATCACACCCACCAGTTATCCCTCTACACTGCTTGTCATATTGGTGAGCTTTGGGCCCGGGACCTATGATACAGCTTGGTTGAATATAGTTAATGTGCCATGTATTGTTGAAACACTTTTAACATTTCTCATGATGAGGAAGTGTGATTGTCATTGTGTGATTTCAAGCAATGAATTATCTGACCTGATAAGGAAATCAAAAGATACATGATCTGGAGAAAGAATTCAATTTTTCCTTACCATCACATACAGTCCCTGAAACGTTCTACTTTCCCACCTGAACGGTGAGCGAACGCTGAACGAACGGTGAACGAACGCAGAGCGAACGGTGTGTGAACGCTGAACGCAACTTGGTGAACGATGTGTGAACGGAGAACGGTGAGTGAACGCAGAACGCGAACGGAGCGCAAACGGTGAACGGTGAACGCAAGATGAACGATTTATTCGGAATGCATCAGATTTTTTCCTTGCATTTAAATTATTCTGTTATATTCTAATGTTAGATGCTAAAATATAAATAAACAATAAATAAATAAGTGAATAGATAATTAAAACATTTTTCTGCACATACCTTTGATGTTTTAAATCAATATTTTAATAACACGATTTTTATTGCCGTAAAACATGTGTGTTTGTTACCGAATACCTGTCGTATAAAAGATAAAATTAATTTACTAATAAAATAAATCTGCTTATTCTTTTGACTATTAAAATAATGTGGACTTCAGTAGAGAAAACTACTATACTTACAGAATGAATTATTAGATTAAAACTAAATGATATATATTTCGATGTCACGGCGATTCCGTGTAAAATACCGATTTTTTTTTATTACTTTATAAAGGTTTGTTGACATATTGCACCATTCACTCGTATTAAAAAAATATGCAATAATATTATATATTTATTAGTTATTTTTATTTTGTCTGGTTATTTTCTAAGCTAAGTTTTACATGCAAATGTATATCTGAAGACATTTCCCGACAATGATTATACTCGGACAAGATAATGGATAGAAGCATTCAAATTATTTGTAATAGATTAGAATTTCAGAACTAAATAAATAATAAATATGTTGTCATAGTTTTTATTTAACATGACAAATGTAATAGCGATAGACACTTGAGAGAGAGAGAGAGAGAGAGAGATTTGTTGCATCGAATAAAAATTCATATATTAATTTTTTTTTTTCTAATATTCCAGGCAGTCAGAGTTATCATTTTTTTATTAACAAATCCATTTGACAGTAAGCATCGGTTTTTTTCCTTCAAATTCAAACGATTCACTCCAAGTGCACGTGCTTGTCCTGCCAATCAAAATAATTTGACACAATGGAGGTGTTTAAATCTCGCTTCACCGAACATGCCAAAGTCAGAGTCACTTCGTATTCCCGAGAAGTTTTAACATTTTGTTTACATCATTTTTAAGCGCTAAGCGCGCATGCGCAAGCGATTTATAGGGTGTCTTCAGATTTTCACGATCTTTTATTCAACGCCCTCTACCAACGGTGACCGCATATATCATGGCTGCACTCAATACTATAGTTCCTAGTAACCTTCACGTAGTTTAATATATGCTACATACCCAGTTGTTTTGGAAAGACAGCTCGTCTACCCATAAGATGTTAAAATAAATTCTATTATGCAATCATTACATTTATAACTGATGTATGGAAAAAGCATGCAAAAGTTGAATGTGTGTCACGAGACTTTACGATTAGATATAGAACATTCCTTCAGTTAGTATACCGGTATATACAACATGTCGCGTGATGCAAAGTGTTTTCCAAGTAGGATTACAGGATTTCAAACTTAGCATGAATATTTATAATGTATATTATTTACGTGGCTGCTATTCTTGTTCAAATTTCGTATCTGTACTTAATATCCATCTAGCACAAAGATCTTGAACGCACCCCTGACCCGCCCATAAATAATAACTAGATGCTGTCATGAGACAGTAATACCCGCACTATGGTGTTTGCCTCTAAATGCACACTTCTTCATATTGGGCTTTACCAAGGAAAAAGTCAATATAATTCAATAATTTACATAATACCTGTATTCATCAAATTGAGCATAATATGCTCAGGTGACCATGTAGCTGCAGATCTGGTTTTATATATTTGTCTTTGATCATAACGCTACAGATCCCCATATGCAAAAAAGGTGCAATTTACGCAATATTTTTTTTAGCACTTTTGGGCAGAATTTCTCCACTTTCTAGCATTAGTCAATCAACTACCTTTCACTCCCTAATTTTGGACACATTCTCTGGCCAATATGTATATTTTGTTCACCTCCCAGCCATTTATAGTAATCTCTACAGGCAATAAACTCGCTTGATGTGAATTTTCAGCAATCTAACAAATAATTTTAATCGAGTTTATCTCGAGTAGAAACGACTATAAAGGGTTGGGAGATGGATAAAATATACAGATTGATTAAATAATGTGCCTAAAATTAGGAATTGATAGGTAGTAAATTGACCGATGCTGGAAAGTGGAGAAATTCTCCCCAGAAGTGCGCAAAAAATATTGCGCCGTAAATTGCACCTTTTTTGCATTACAGGATCTGCAGTCAAATACTAATATATAAAACCATAACGCTACAGATCTGCAGCTAGTGTCCATGTGACCCATGGGCCTCCATTTTATAGGTATTTCATATTCTTAATTCATTACCAGTCGGAAATTAAACTACAGAATTTAATTAATGATGTAAATTAGGTTTGATAAAGGGGGGGGAGGATTTTTGGCACATAATTGGAACTTTTTAAATCTATTTTCTCATATAGATTAACAACAAATAATATATTATTCAAATTAGTGTAAAGCGTTTTTGATGAATTTTTCAATATGTGCAAAGTTTATTTATATTTGATTAGGCAGAAACTTCTTGAAAGCTGCCATATGTACACAATCAATTTAATGGTCAACCCCCACCCGTCTCCCATCAACACACACACACACAAACACACCTTATTTGTCTGTTTTTGCAAATAGGCCTAGATTGCAAAGCTAAAATAAAACATCTTTTGTAAATGATAATTTTCAATTTGTTCTTGCACTGTACATGTATCTAAACACCTGCATCACATTTGGCTTGCGTCACGTACCGAACTTAAGTACTAGTTTTACCATTGGCATTATCATTTTAGATTTCACTGCACGTGCAGTAGGATACTAGTGTGCATCATTGCATATATGTCGGTAGGAATTATTTCATTTTGTGTTTTAACTGGATTATATTTCATGAAGATGACAGGGCCTAAATAATAACAATCGGTAAGTACAAGTTTTGGTATAGATTTGGGTAAAATAGTCTGAAATGCAAACGGTTAGGTTAAAGTTTAAAGGATCAAAGGTCATCCGATGCTACAATAGACGAATTTCACATTCTGAAGAGTTATCCCCCGTTATCAACGTTACATTCAGTTACAAGATCCAGAATTTTTTTTTCTGGGAGGGAGGGGGGGGGGGGTTCCAGACCAGAATTTCCTGAGAAGCAAGAAAAAAAAGAAGTTATGGTTTGGTCTGTTTTCTAGGGTGGAGGGACACTTAGGGCATCCAAAGTCATTTTTATTTCCTCCAGTATATATTATAGTCCTGCAAATTCCGGGGGAAGGGGGGGGGGGGTGTTGAGGGGATCTCCCAATCCACTTCCCTGTCCCTGTAATGACAAATGATCATGTGACTCCTAAATAGTAGGAAACTTTTTCCATTTGACTATACATAATATTGTTTCTTGTGTTATTATGTTATGTAAATTTAATGGTATAAAGGTTATGAACCCCTAGAGGTCATCCTCACTCTCCTAATGAGCTGGAAATGTTCACAATATGACTGCCTTAAATTAAATAAAAGTGCATCAATGATAAGATTACTTGACATTTTATTCATGAATTTGTGTCAACATATCTTCCTAGAATTAGGAATGAGAATCATTCAGAGATGGACCACATTAAACTATTTGTATAAACATTTTTTTTTTTGCATACATGAACAAACAGGGGTCTGGGAAGGGGTGAGGGGAAGGATCGAGTTAATATTTCTTTACGTCTTAATGGTTGAAAACTCCTAAAATGAATGTTGACCTCAAATCTAACTTGTCCTCATTATTTTTCAAATGGTGGTGTCTCCATATGAGTGAAAAATTCCTGAGAGGGATGTTTAACAACAAACAAAATGACATAAAAACACAATATTGATTTGCGTTAAGAAATATGCAGGGGATTTTTTCCATCATAAATCTTCTTCTCAAGAACAGCAAGGGCATTCTTGTCCCCCATTTTGGGGAAAGGGAGGGGACACTAAATCTCATTTGTCTGTCAGTCTGTCCATCTTATTGACAGCTAGTATGTGCATCTGTCACAATAAATTTAACCTTGGTCATAACTTTTGAATGATAAGAGATAGTGCTTTCATATTTCACATGCACATTACCACAGAACTTTCTAAATATACTATGATTTTTTAACCCAAGTGAGACCTTGACCTTAAAGTTTTACCTACTTTCCAAAAAAGTAACATTTTAAATTGATCATTTTGAAAGAGAAAAGAAAGGGCATTCAGATTATACATGTTTATTACATGTGAAAAGACTTTTCTAAATATATCATGACTTTTGACTCTGTGACCTTGACCTAGAAGTTTAACCTACTTTTCAAAAATATTATATTGTATATATAACTTTTGATTCAAAAGAGATAGGACTTTCATATTTGACATGTACATTACCTGCAACAAAATGTTTCAGAGCATGCTATGATTTTTCCCCTTTGACCCAATTTTCAAAAATTGATATATGATAGGGGTGCATATTTGACACACAATCTGCCATAAATTATGGTATCTCATTCAGTAAAACACAGAAAGCAGAGGACCACAATTCTTTGAATTTGCTTGTATAATCTTGATAGATGGAACATGCTCATATAATGTAGATTCAAGTTTTTTATGCCACACCATGATTAGGAATACATGTATAGTTTTTGTCATGTCCGTCCTCCACCCTTCCATCTGTCTTTCCATCGGGCTCAAAGAAACTTTCTAGATATTTTTATCAAAGTTCATATGTTGATGCATACTGATGTAAATATCCAACTGCAGCAATATTTTTTGACTTTGACTTTTCCTTTGACCTTCACTTAACTTTTCTTTAAATTAGTGTTTAGCTTTATTTTAAAGAAACCATTCAAGTTGTGTAATGAAACTTCACATGATGATACATACTGATGTAAGCTTTACGATGCTTCACTCTTTTTTACCTTGACTTTTCCTGTGACCTTGATATCACTTTTCTAAAATTAATGTCTAGACCAGTTTTGAATAAACAATTCAAGATATATTTATCAAACCTCATATGCTGATACATACTGCTAAGAGCTATTAATACGTCAACTTATTTTGACCTTGAATTTTCCTTTGACCTTGACCTCACTTTTTAAAATATCATTTTTCGACACCATTAGTCCCCCCGGGGCAAATTCAACATTCCAAAACCTTACTGTACATCTACATGACACCACCAACCATCTCCCAAAAGATGATTAGGCTACTGTGTAAAATGTAAGAGGAGTTCAGGGAAAACAGGGCTTTTTGCATAAAAAACGTCATTTTTCGACCCCCTTTTGACCCCCTGGGCCAAAATCAAAATTCCGAAACATTGCTGCACATCTACATGACACCACCAACCATCTCCCAAAAGATGATTAGCCTACTGTGTAAAATGTAAGAGGAGTTCAGGGAAGACGGGGCTTTTTGCATAAAAAACATCATTTTTCGACCCCCATTTGACCCCCCGGGGCAAAATCAAAATTCCGAAACCTTACTGCACATCTACAGGACACCACCAACCATCTCCCAAAAGATGATTAGGCTACTGTGTAAAATGTAAGAGGAGTTCAGGGAAGACGGGGCTTTTTGCATAAAAAACATCATTTTTCGACCCCCATTTGACCCCCCGGGGCAAAATCAAAATTCCGAAACCTTACTGCACATCTACAGGACACCACCAACCATCTCCCAAAAGATGATTAGGCTACTGTGTAAAATGTAAGAGGAGTTCAGGGAAGACGGGGCTTTTTGCATAAAAAACATCATTTTTCGACCCCCATTTGACCCCCTGGGGCAAAATCAAAATTCCGAAACCTTACTGCACATCTACAGGACACCATCAACCATCTCCCAAAAGATGATTAGGCTACTGTGTAAAATGTAAGAGGAGTTCAGGGAAGACGGGGCTTTTTGCATAAAAAACGTCATTTTTCGACCCCCATTTGACCCCCCGGGGCAAAATCAAAATTCCGAAACCTTACTGCACATCTACATGACACCATCAACCATCTCCCAAAAGATGATTAGGCTACTGTGTAAAATGTAAGAGGAGTTCAGGGAAGACGGGGCTTTTTGCATAAAAAACGTCATTTTTCGACCCCCATTTGACCCCCGGGGCAAAATCAAAATTCCGAAACCTTATTGCACATCTACATGACAACACCAACCATCTCCCAAAAGATGATTAGCCTACTGTGTAAAATGTAAGAGGAGTTCAGGGAAGACGGGGCTTTTTGCATAAAAAACATCATTTTTCGACCCCCATTTGACTCCCCAAGGCAAAATCAAAATTCCGAAACCTTACTGCACATCTACATGACACCACCAACCATCTCCCAAAAGATGATTAGGCTACTGTGTAAAATGTAAGAGGAGTTCAGGGAAGACGGGGCTTTTTGCATAAAAAACGTCATTTTTCGACCCCCATTTGACCCCCCGGGGCAAAATCAAAATTCCGAAACCTTACTGCACATCTACAGGACACCACCAACCATCTCCCAAAAGATGATTAGCCTACTGTGTAAAATGTAAGAGGAGTTCAGGGAAGACGGGGCTTTTTGCATAAAAAACGTCATTTTTCGACCCCCATTTGACCCCCCGGGGCAAAATCAAAATTCCGAAACCTTAATGCACATCTACATGACACCACCAACCATCTCCCAAAAGATGATTAGGCTACTGTGTAAAATGTAAGAGGAGTTCAGGGAAGAAAAGTGTGACAGACGGACGGACGGACGGACGGACGGACGGACGGACGGACATGAGTAACAACAATATACCCGAACTTTCTTTAGAAAGTGCGGGTATAATGATAATTATGTAAACAAATGGGTTCTATAATGCCTTTGCAAGGGCTACTATTGTTAACCTAATTTATCTCCGTGATGTAATATGGTTCCTTTTAAAGGTGATTATATATAAATTATATATTTTAATGTTGTATATTACAACATGTTCTCAAAATGACGAACTATATTACGCGGAGTGATACATAATATAGCGCCGCTGAGCAAGTTATGTAACTCTTCTGAGTCGTCTAACAATCCCCGACCCTCAGTCCGCTACTTTAGTGTTGGAGTTATCATAATAGGTGTTAATTGGTACAGTCGATATTAATATGTACGGAAATCCTGCGGTAGGGGATAGGGACGGTTCTTATCTCTGAACAATATGGTGCGTATTAATAAGTATACTGGCAAACACTCGTTATGTCACAAATGTACATGTAATCTCTATAGTGGTAATTCGAAAAACTAAATGACCATACATGTTTATATATTGATACAAGAACCGAAAAAAGATTTATGCGCACATGTATTTAAGTCTCATTAAGCTTAAAATATCAATGAGTATTAAAAAATCAAATTGGAATTAAATCTTTTAGAAGCATAATTCCATAAAAAAATATTTATTAAACTAGCTTCTATATCTGCTTTTTATCTACATTTTGTAGTTTCATTACATAAGTCTTCTGCATAAGCCTTTATTTCAAACAATGTAAATTTTATACAAACGAGGATTTTTATTATCACACTTGCATTACAAATGTGTTCCCATTTCGCCTTTACTGTAAAATCCAGGTAAGAAAAAGTTAAAAAGTACTATGGCGAAATGGGAATTTTAGTATTTGTAAATATTACTGGGTTGATATAAAAATTTAAATGATAAAAAAATTTAGATTGAATTTAACAGTTAATGGGAATTTATGAATACAGTGAATGAAATGATAAATGTAATACCCAAAAATACTTGATGCTAAATATATATTCAATCTTCATTACATTATTTCACCTGAGAGCTTACTAAGGCGAAATGTGAATGCTAAATTGTACAGCTATGGCGAGATGGGAACAAACCGCATTAATTACACCGAGGGCAATCAATTATAATGATTTCACAGCATCAAATTATCTTTTAGCAGTACAAACTTGAACGCATTTATATAGAGTCTATACTTGTTTTGTAGTTTTTATCTGTAACAAAATATTTTGATGCAAAAAAGATCCTTTTCACTGAACGATTGGGTGTTAAAAAACTGAAGCATTTTTTTAAAAAGTATTTTCGCCAAAATGAGTTCAAGAAAAATACGAACGAATTTCAATGTGATATTTTTTTCTAAATAGAAGAGTATGTGATTTAACAATTTTTATTTTAAAAAGAAATATTGTCAATTCTGCTTCAAATATAACACGAGAAACAGAATGACCAAGCTTTTTTTTTTTTAATTTCGGTAAAAATAAATTATAATTCATGTGTGAGAGAGTCAGAGATGAAGGATCACGGGTACTTGTGAACAGGAATCCCCTTCATATTGTACACATGATGAATAAGTGTAATAAATATAATTTGTTAAAAAAAATGTCCAACAAGCCCACGGGTTGAATATATCGAGGGGGGGGGTGTCCACAATTATAAAGTCTTCGGGGATTTTTGATACATTATGATAGCAACATGCTGCACAAGGTTGGATTGGTATCATAATAAATGTGAAATATAGAAAAAATATTGTTATCATATTATTCAAGAGAAGCATATTCAAAACAAAATTTAAAAGTTCATTTTTTATTCATTATTTATATACCCAGAAACTAAGTCTTATAATGATTGTGTGTATATATCACAAGGTCCTATATGTTAGGAATTTTTATTTTGTAAAACCTTATTTATATAAATTTTAACTTTATAAATATTTATGAAGAGGATTAAATATTAAAATATGCTAAAAACAGCTCAAACAAAATATTATGCCATTTTAAAAATCTTTAAGTCATAATCCTAATATATGTTATAATTAAAGATGGAACAAATGAAAAATAATATCTCATTCTCCCTGTACACTTTCAAACACAATAGACAGATCACCCCTGTGGCCGATGATAACAAATAAAGTTGCCGACAGTCAATTTTGAATTTTAGTACGAAAAATATTCTTCATATTCTTGAGAGTAGAATTATACATTGTTCAAAATTTCATTCAAAGGTTTTGTGTTCTCTACTTTACATTCAAGAGAAGGAAATCAGCAACATTTTTTTTGTATTCAAAAATTTTCACCCCCCCCCCCCCCCCCAAAAGAAAACAACAACAAAATTTTTTTTTTAGCTAATGCAGAGTTTTATACCTAATCTGAAATGAGGAAAGTCAGAAGAAAAAAATCGGACTGTAATTAGGGCCCCGCAAGGATTTGCGGGTGCCCTATAGTAATCACTCTGTCTGTCCGTCCGTCCGTCCGTCTGTCTGTCTGTCTGTCTGTCCGTCTGTCACTCTTCCGTCCACAAATTTTCTGTTTTTAGCTCACCTGAGCCGAAGGCTCAAGTGAGCTTTTCTGATCACATTTTGTCCGTCGTCCGTCTGTCCGTCTGTCCGTCTGTCTGTCCGTCTGTCTGTCTGTCTGTCCGTCTGTAAACTTTTCACATTTTCGACTTCTTCTCAAGAACCACTGGGCCAATTTTGACCAAACTTGGTACAAAGCATCCTTGGGTAAAGGGGAATTTAAATTGTTAAAATGAAGGGACATATCCCCTTGCAAGGGGAGATAATCAAGGAAAGACAAAAATAGGGTGGGGTCATTAAAAAATCTTCTTCTCAAGAACCACTGGGCCAGTAAAGCTGAAACTTATGTGGAAGCATCCTGGTATAGTGTAGATTCTAAATTGTTCAAATCATGACCCCCGGGGGAAGGGCGGGGCCACAATGGGGAATCAAAGTTTTATGTAGATATATTTAGGAACAATCTTTGAAAATCTTCTTCTCAAGAACCACTGGGCCAGAAAAGCTGAAACTTATGTGGAAGCATCCTGGTATAGTGTAGATTCTAAATTGTTCACATCATGACCCCCGGGGGAAGGGTGGGGCCACAATTGGGTATCAAAGTTTTATATAGAAATATATAGGAAAAATCTTTGAAAATCTTCTTCTCAAGAACCGCTGGGCCAGAAAAGCTGAACTTATGTGGAAGCATCCTGGTATAATGTAGATTCTAAATTGTTCAAATAATGACTCCCAGGGGAAGGGCGGGGCCACAATGGGGAATCAAAGTTTTATATAGAAATATATAGGAAAAATCTATGAAAATCTTCTTCTCAAGAACCACTGGGCAAGAAAAGCTGAAACTTATGTGGAAGCATCCTGGTATAGTGTAGATTCTAAATTGTTCAAGTCATGACCCCCGGGGGAAGGGCGGGGCCACAATGGGGTATCAAAGTTTAACATAGAAATATATAGGAAAAATCTTTGAAAATCTTCTTCTCAAGAACCACTGGGCCAGAAAAGCTGAAACTTATGTGGAAGCATCCTGGTATAATGTAGATTCTAAATTGTTCAAATAATGACCCCCGGGGGAAGGGCGGGGCCACAATGGGGAATCAAAGTTTTATATAGAAATATATAGGAAAAATCTTTGAAAATCTTCTTCTCAAGAACCACTGGGCCAGAAAAGGTGAAGCTTATGTTGAAGCATTCTGGGGTAGTGTAAATTCTAAATTGTAGGAATCATGACCCCCGGGGGAAGGGCGGGGCCATTATAGGGAATCAAAGTTTTACATGGAAATATATAGGAAAAATCTTTGAAAATCTTCTTCTCAGGAACCACTGGGCAAAAAAAGCTGAAACATATGTGCCCATGGAAGGATCTTGGGGTAGTATAGATTTCAAAATGTCTAAATTATGATCAGTGGGGTAGGGTGGGGATGCATTATGTATAACAAGGGGGAAATCCGGTAAAGAACAGAATGGTCAAAGCTTCTCAGGTGAGCGATGTGGCCCATGGGCCTCTTGTTTTCTAATAACTTTTTTTATGGTTGCCCAATCAAGTTTAAATTTGGTATGGTAGTTTAATAGGCAGTAATACATATTTTGATGCTAAGTTTGATTCTCTATGTCTTCTAGTTTGGAGCTGGGGTGGTGGGGTAGATTCCTTAACTATGCATAAGAATGAACAGGCAACTTTTTTTATGGTTGCCCAATTAAGATCAAATTTGGTACGGTAGTTCAGTAGGCAAAAATACATATTTTGATGCTAAGTTTGGTTCTCTATGTCCCTTGGTTTGGAGCTGGGGTGGTGGGGTAGATTCCTTAACTTTATATAAGAATGCAATTGCAAAGAGAGATAACTGCTGAAGATGTTCCCATTCAGTAAACTGAATGCTACTAGGAGTCCCATGAGATTAATTAGCTTTCCTCCTGAAGAAAATCCAGAGCATTATCTTTATCTGTCACTTTGAGATTAATTACCACCTCTGTCTGCAAATGAAGTTTGTTTTGAAGTTAAATCAATTTGGAATGCTATGAACACTCTGAAATGTGGATTTAAATATAATTTTTTTTATTATTTATTTTTGTTTGATAGTTATGATTTCATTGAATCCTAAAAAAGAAATAGATTAAAGAAGATTTTTTGATTTACCAGGGTACTTTTTTTCACTTTTTTCCTTTTTTAAAAAAATATATTAATTCAAGAATGTTTTTAATTTTTAATGTAGTTGTATAAAAACCCTATTCTATTATTAATACTGAAAAAGTTCTTATTGTAACTTAAGAAGAAAATGACGAGAGAGGTACAATTAATCCCTTGGGATTAATTATCTAGCCTGCTGCAGAAAATTTAGTAGGTTTCTCTTTATCTGTCACTTTAAGATTAATGATAACCTTTGTCTGCAACTGCTGTTTGTTTGAAGTTAAGGTCAAGCCTTCATAATATTTGCATTCATTGAAGGCTGGCATTTTATATAACACAAGATTCATAATTGTTTAATTATAAATTCAATGTTAAGTTGTTCTTTACTGCCTAATGTAAATACAAGAATATTATTTTCAGGTTTTTGAATATTCAGGAATTATGTTGAAATTTTAAGAATACAGTTGCTGTTGCTTTTTCTTTGTACATTTATTAATCATTCTGTAAGCTGCACCCTTTTAATTCTACCCCATGGCGGGGCCCTTGCTGACTGGTCAGTTTTCTAGTATTGATATAAATTTAATTTTATCGCAGAAACCTGGATCCAAAATGCAACACTTTGTTAATTTTTTTTCATTTTTTAAGACTTTATTGAAGTAACAAAACTTGCACTCGGTTTTATTTAACGTAGCAGTCAAGGCGATCAAGAGGCGGGTTTAGTTGAACCATGCTTAGCGCTTTCCAGTACTTTCAGTACTTTGATTAAATTTGATTTTCGCTTTTCTACGGAAAAAATGAATAAATAATTGCAATACATGTATATACCTGGAAGGATTAAGTTTGAAATTGAATTTAAAACATAATCCCTGCCAAATCAAAATACCACTGTCGGCACATGTATGTATATTGTATAAAGAATAATTTTTCTGTGTTACATGTACAATACACATTGAATATTAATTAATATATACTGAAAATACTAACTAAGAATTTGATTTCGGGAGAAAGGTTGCGGGGGGGGGGGGGGGGGGGGGGGGGGGGGGGGGGGGGCTGTTAAGCATACTGAATGGCAAACGTATATTTAGTTACTTGAAGGAAGGTTTTTTTCTTTTGTAATGATACACTTTATTTAAGTGATGTAGAACCAAAAATTCTATTGTATTAGGTTTTAAACAGTTTGTCTTTTCTAAAATTTAGAATCACACTAACAATTTAATTCGCTCTACAAATATTTAATTAACTGAATATCTGTAGTACTATTCATAATTATCAGACATATATATAGTTCTAGCATCTTTGTGTTTATTTTTTCTTTAAAAACTTGTTACTAGACATATTGTTTTTGTGTATTCTTGTCTTGTAAAATTATTATTCATCTATTAACGATTTTTTGTCGTCTTTTATATTATAACGAAATGCCGCGCTTTAAGTATTTGTTTAGGGACATTGCCCTTATCTAAATTTAATATTTTAGCATCGTTCTACTTACATGTATGTTCTTAATGTATTTTTTCCAGGGAAAAATGGATAAAGTAACAGCTAAGTTATAATAATAGAAATATATATATATATATATATCGTAGATACTTTTTGCATTGAAATAATTATTCTTTAAACACGATATCTAAGTTATTTAATTAAAAAACGTGTTAATTCTTACCATCAAAAAGATAAGTCCTTTTACTTCGGAGTTCCGAATGACAATAAAGACTGAACGATAAGTGAACGGTGAACGCAAACTAAACGGAACGAAGAGCGAACGGTGAACGTTTTGTGAACGGTGAACGCGAGCGCACGGTAAACGGTGAACGCAAAACTGTGAACGGAGAGCGAACGGTGAACGCACGCTGAACGAACGGTGAACGCACGCTGAACAAACGGTGAACGAACGGTGAGCGAACGGAAAAATGGGAAAGTAGAACGTTTCAGGGACTGTAGGATTGATTGTATGGATAAAATAGGCTTTGCCTGCTGCTCAATCCCATTCACTTTATTTGTAAATAAGATTTTTTATTATTTAAAAAAATTGTATATTTCAGTCAGTATCTATTTTACTGTAGGAATCTGACCCTTTCCTGACAATTCCCAGAAAGGTTATGATGACTACAGGAACAGCCAAAGAATCTCTGCTAGGTAAATGTTTTGAGCTTTAACACTCAAAGTCAATAAAAATGTGCAATTAAGGGTTGAGAAAAATGAAAATTTCAGTGTTGATATTTTCTTCTCAAAATATTGCAGAAATATTGACAAATACCTAGATATGTCTACGCTAAATGGATTTCAAGTTAACTTTCGAGGTTTTTGTAAAACCATCTTTCAAAGTATGGTAACATTTTTCACATTTTCCTATGGTGTAACATCTGTTACTGTTCACCATCGTTTGAAATTCATTGAATAAATATTCGCTCCTTTACTTTTGGATAAGGTAACTCTAAGTTTCACTTCAAATATGTTTAGACGAAGAAACGAAACAACAGACAGATAAATTATGCATCAAATTTTATTTTAAACTGTAAAGGAAAAAGAGTAAGAAAAACGACCAACGAAAAAATTGGCAAAACACAAAACATGACTAGATTCCAATATCAATACTTTTGATATGTGATTAAAAATTGAACAAAACATAGGGGGAAAATCTAATATGGTATATAAATGATGTAAAGTAAGCGTGCATGAAGGTTCAAGTGGTATTTAAAATATATAGATATAGATGAAATGTAAAAGTGCACTCACAGTAACGTATGTTACTCTGTTTTTATGTGTACATAAAACGGCTCTTTAAAGTGCATTCAAATGAAAAATAAGTTTTTTTTTACTAGAACACATACATATCACTACAATTTAGCAGTTTGTCATTCCTGAATAAACCAATGGTGTCTTTATTATTAATTTAAAGTAAAATTATTAGACAAAATTATAAAAATCACAACTTTACACTTATAAGATGAAATTGAACATTAAGGTTGTCTTTATTGCTAAAACGATGATCGTAATTCCTATTTCATGTTTAATATTCAACATAATAAAACTCTTTTAATCAAGTTTGGCTTGTATTTATGTAATTTATAGTAACGTATGTTACAATTCAAAACTTAAATGTACATCTTCAACTGACAGAAAAGAAAATCCACAAATTACTGAAACACTAAAGCAGTTAAGACACTTGTTTAATAATGCATTTTTACATCTTTAATGGGATTCTGTAAGTGATTCTGTAGGTTACACAATGTATCATTCTATTGTAAATGAAGGAATCAAATTTCTCTCTAAAATTGACTATATACTGCTCAAATCTATCAAATTTCTTCTGCCTTGTTCTTCCTTTTGTCAGAAACTTTTCCCCTTCATTTGTTTTTTTCTCTTTCTGTAATTTTTCTGAATTTTAGCACGCGAAAGAACCATTTTTGCCTAAAATAAAAGTAACCAAATATAGTAACATACGTTACCCAACGTCTTATGTATTTATTGTTGTCTATGTTTTTGAAATACCATTTCATAAAATTCCTTCCCCACTTTAAGTGAAGTAGAATATCTAAAAGTAATTTTTATACAATGGCAGCATTAAATTTCCCATGTTTATGATCAAATCGTATCAGCAAAATGACATAAAAAATAAAATTGACATCAAATCCCAGGTAGGGCCTTATTTTTCATTTTACGGTTAAATGTAATAAAATAAATTAAAGAGATTTATTTTATTATCTTATATTGAAATGAATTTGCTAGAAGTTTTGATTTTTCAGATCAATAAATGTTTTACTGAAATGTTAAAAGTTTGAGTAACAAACGTTACCAAGTGTAACGTATGTTACCTTCATTTTATTTCCGATTTCCAAAATATCCGAGTAAATTTGTGCAATGTTTTTTGTATTATAACTAACTATAGGCTTTCTGTCATATTTTAAATAAGAGTCGTATGAAATGATTCCACCTCATCACCTTATAACAGCTCAACATAACAAACGGTACTGTTTATAGCTGTGATATGACAGGATCGAGGAAAAAATGTTCACACGTGCTTTTGTGTTGCAAAGATCATGGTCAGACATTCTTTTATGCTCACGTGACACCAAATTTCGCGGGTATATGTCGCAGTGTAGTCAGAATAGAGAATCCCGGTATCGTATGTTACATCACGTATGATAAATCACAAGCTTATATCTTCCGATGGAGTTTCAGAATCAGTTGTTGCCTGACCTTAGAACTTTTAATCTATTGACAAATGAGCATGATTGAAAGAGCAAACTTTACTAACCTATCCTATTACTAGATAACTTTAAAAATGATGTAACGTATGTTACATTCTAATTTCCAGAAAAATAAATTTCCCAATTTCGAAAAAATTGACATCAAAATAGTATTACAATTCTGATTTTCTCTTTTTTAAAATGAAAGATCATATAATATCTTCAAATTAAACGTAAACATTCATGAAAAAATAAAATAAAAAGTCGTCATTTGGAACATTGGAAAAACTATATATGTTAAAACACGAACCTGGCGACACAGTAATTGTTCCATGAAAATCATAGTGTACAACCAAAATGATAGTAAAGACTACTGAAAATTCAAAAAGGAGCATCATATACAGCAATTAGTGATATTTAAATAAGCAGTGCAGCATTTTTCTTTTATTTTAAGAGCATTCAAGATGAAAACCTTTTGTGGCGACAGTAACGTAAGTTACCAAATGGCCCATTCAGAGCTCTCTCGTCATAAAATATTTTGCCAGAGTTTACAAAAAAATATGTTTACAAAAAAATATTTTTTCAAGTTAATTAAGGTATAAATATATTAACACTAATAATACCTGCACCCTGTCGGTAACCACTTTACTCAGAAATGCCGGCGACATTGATTGCACATTTTTATTGACTTTTGAGTGTTAAGACAAAAATATTGGTTTTTTTTAACTTATGATGGCCCTTTAATAGATGAAGATATGATCCTACTAGCCATTCCTAGTGTTGTGTTTATTAACTGTTGTAGGTCCTTTAATTGAGGAGGATAAGATCCTACAAGTCATGCCTAGTGTTGTGTTTATTAACTGTTGTAGGTGCTTTAATTGAGGAGTATAAGATCCTACAAGTCATGCCTAGAGCTGTGTTTATTGACTGTTGTAGGTCCTTTAATTGAGGAAGATAAGATCCTACAAGTAATGCCTAGTGTTTGTTTATTGACTGTTGTAGGTCCTTTAATTGAGGAAGATAAGATCCTACAAGTCATGCCTAGTGCTGTGTTTATTGACTGTTGTAGGTCCTTTAATTGAGGAAAATAAGATCCTACAAGTCATGCCTAGTGTTGTGTTTATTTAATGTTGTAGGTCCTTTAATTGAGGAGTATAAGATCCTACAAGTCATGCCTACTGTTGTGTTTATTTAATGTTGTAGGTCCTTTAATTGAGGAAGATAAGATCCTACAAGTCATGCCTAGTGTTGTGTTTTTTTAATGTTGTAGGTGCTTTAAGAAGGATAAGATTCTACAAGTCATGCCTAGTGCTGTGTTTTTTTTTACTGTTGCAGGTCCTTTAATTGAGGAGGATAAGATCCTACAAGTCATGCCTAGTGCTGTGTTTATTGACTGTTGTAGATCCTTTAATTGAGGAAGATAAGATCCTACAAGTCATGCCTAGTGTTGTGTTTATTTAATGTTGTAGGTCCTTTAATTGAGGAGGATAAGATCCTACAAGTCATGCCTAGTGTTGTGTTTATTGACTGTTGTAGGTCCTTTAATTGAGGAGGATAAGATCCTACAAGTCATGCCTAGTGTTGTGTTTATTTAATGTTGTAGGTCCTTTAATTGAGGAGGATAAGATCCTACAAGCCATGTCTAATGTTAAGTTTTATATAAATTGTTGTAGGTCCTTTAATTGAGGAGGATAAGATCCTACAAGCCATGCCTAGTGTTGTCCTAGCCCTCCATGTCCTTTGTGAGAGGAGACAAGCGGACTCCTTCTGGAAACCTTACATCAGTATCCTTTAAACTTACCATCAATCGACTTTATTGAATCCAGCGTCCTAGGTTCATGAGGCATGTAGGACATAACGCAATGTACATGTATGCAAACTCTTCAAGGTACCTTCCCCAATTTTTTAGATATTTCCGATTTTAAGCTCACCTGAGCCAAAAGCTTAAGTGAGCTTTTCTGATAGAATGAGAACTCACACATCCTTGACCTTTGACCTAGATGTTCTTCCTAATGAGTACACGACCCCTCTATACTTTCTGCCAGAGGATTTACTTCACTTGAAGGGCTCCCCTGCACAGAGTGAGTTTAGTGTTTATTGTCATCTTTTCTTTTGAACAAGACAATATTTGGCAATTCATTTTGAGTTAAAATTTTAATGTGGTCATCTTCTTGTTAGGGGGTCACTGGACTGATTGTAGTAAATAATACAATTATAAATGATTTCCGTATTACATGCCTCATCTTACAATAGAATAAAGTGATAAATGTTTACTATTTTTAGGTGACTGTATAAAACAGTTTCGCAACATAGCCCGTCAGTATGCCTGCTTCTACAGGGTATTTCAGGTCAGCTATCAGGGGTGCTTGTCAGTGTTTGGAAATAGCAGCACAAAATATGTTTCATTTCTGTACAATGTATACTGTAGATCACCAAATTTTCGTGACACCTTATTTTCGTGAGATAGTCATTAACTTTTGATTAGCGAGACAAAATTTTCACGAATTTTGCTTATTGCTCTATATAATCTTAAGAAATACTATTTTACGCGAGAATTTAATTTACGCAAGCACACTGTCTCGCGTAAGTACGCGAAAATAAAGTTCTTGCAAATAAAAAGTGATTTACAGTAGTTTTTGCCACTTTATTGTAAGCTGAATTTTTTGTTTCTTTACAGACCAGTCAGAATGCAGACAAGCTTCCAATTAAGGACTGTTTTACATTTGATGACTACAGGTATGATAATTAACAAGACTTACCCCAATAACATAACAATGTTCACAAACTTAACCAAGTTGCTATAAAACAAGATGTTTTGTAATAAAAATAAATGGTATCACTTCATTATCCATTGTATCCATAAATATGTTAGTAAAAGGTATCCTTCAGTTTTGTTTGACTTGTAGATGGGCAGTTTCTACCGTGATGACCAGACAAAATCAAATCCCAACACCAGATGGCGGTAAAATCACTTTCGCTCTCATTCCAATGTGGGACATGTGCAATCACTGTAACGGCACGGTGAGTGATCTCTAATGTAAATGGATAATTTTTTATAATTTTTAAAGTTTTTAGCAAATTAACATCTTATTATAATTTCATTAAATTTGAATACTTGCGAAAAATTAGGAATCTGCAGTCACAAATTTTCTGTTACTGTTGATTTATAGTTGTTTAACACTTGTAACCATTTATTTGTTATTTCTGTTTTATAAAATTCCTCACATTCATGATACAATTACAATTTGTTTGTTTGTTTGTTTGTTTGTTTATTCAGGAAATGGCACATATCATATGTAACAAAGGATAGACATAAAAGAACAAAATTGGCACATGGAATCCAAAGAGATCATAAGATTTCTTTAAAAATACAAATATAATAAAACACTAGCATTATATCATAAAAAACATGTACTTAAGAAGAACAATTAATTCTGAATCTCTAAAAAAAGGATGGCGGGTAACTATAAAATAACCTTTGTACTAAGTAAAGCCATTTACCCGAGGATGACCCATGAAAGCAACAATGTGCTTATTTCCAATGGGGTCCTCATAGATTGTAATAATAATTGACCTACTTAGCACTAAATGCTATGATATAAATAAGAATAAATAAAACTTAAATAAATAAGACAATATGTATGTTTTAAGAAACTAATAGTATAAAACTAATAATATATTTTAATCATGTTGAATTTGGAGATTGTAACACATTATGATATATCTACTTACAGATCAGTACAGACTACAATATTATCTATGTTTATCAGTATTAATTTGTTATATAACACATTATGATATATATACTTACAGATCACTACAGACTACAATATTATCTATGTTTATCAGTATTAATTTGTCATATAACACATTATGATATATCTACTTACAGATCACTACAGACTACAATATTATCTATGTTTATCAGTATTAATTTGTCATATAACACATTATGATATATCTACTTACAGATCACTACAGACTACAATATTATCTATGTTTATCAGTATTAATTTGTCATATAACACATTATGATCTATCTACTTCCAGATCACTACAGACTACAATATTATCTATGTTTATCAGTATTAATTTGTCATATAACACATTATGATCTATCTACTTCCAGATCACTACAGACTACAATATTATCTATGTTTATCAGTATTAATTTGTTTTATAACACATTATGATATATCTACTTACAGATCACTACAGACTACAATATTATCTATGTTTATCAGTATTAATTTGTTTTATAACACATTATGATATATCTACTTACAGATCACTACAGACTACAATATTATCTATGTTTATCAGTATTAATTTGTTTTATAACACATTATGATATATCTACTTACAGATCACTACAGACTACAACCTAGACAAGGACTGTAGTGAGTGTTTCGCTCTGAGGAATTTTAAGGCCAAGGAACAGGTCAGTTGTTGAAATGAATTCCTTATGTTTTATTTTACCTCTGGTTACTTTTTCAAAATTAAATTTAAAAACATTTTTAGCATTTATTATCTTTTTGTTACTTGGACCCACTTCAAGTCTTTCTTAAGAGATGAACTTTGTTTTTATACAGAGTTACTTATTTCAATCTTTAACTTCTGTGATCTTTAATTATTACAGGTATTTATTTTTTATGGAGCCAGATCCAATGCAGAACTTTTAATCCACAATGGATTTGTTTATCCAGAGAATGAGTTGGATAGAGTAGCTGTTAGGTTAGGTAGGTCATTAGAATCAGAATAATTTAAAAATGGATCGTCAACATAATTTTTCCAGATTATTTTATTTTAACAAATTGTTACTTTAATTTTCAGGCATAAGTAAAGGGGATCCACTTTATGAACAGAAAAATGAGTTGCTGAAAAAACTAGGGTTAGCAGTGTAAGTGCAGTGTTTATAATATTCAAACCATTCGGATTCAGTGCATAATTATACACACCGCAGATAATGCCTTTTTTCGAGTCTTCCAAATTTGTAATTGAATAGTTTACTTAGTGCCATAAAATGAAATACTCATAGTCCTTTTTAACAATACTAATTCGGAGCAGAAGAAATATTTATCTCCAAAATCAGAGTTGGGATCAGATGCCATGTTATAGTAAGCATTCCCTGCTGACCAGTCACAATATATAATAGTTAAATATTCCCTACATTCAAATATAGCCACTAAACCCTCTCCTTTACACAGGTTGAGGAATTTTTACATCCACTCTGGAATGATTCCTGTGGATCCCCAGCTGATGGCCTTCCTCCGAGTTTTCTGTATGTCTGAGGGTAAGCTAATTGTTATCTCATTCTTAGGTTGTATGTACCTAGTGATATATGATGGCCTTCCTCTGTTTTCTGTATGTATGACATACTATACAATTATTGCTGTTTTTTGGGTCAATACAATGATTTAGACACCTGAGGAGTACAATATTCACTGAGCCCGAGGGGCAAAGTGAATTTTGTACTTCGAAGATGGCTTAGAGAGAAGGAAATTATTCAATCATATAATAAATAAAGATATTTGTTATTTCCTTCAATAGAAAACCTGAAGGAATTAAATTCTAAGGAGCTGACAGAAGAAGATGCGGAGAAGATAGGAGATATCGACGTCCCTGTGTCGGCTGAGAATGAGGAGAAAGTGTGGGCGTTCCTCGAGACACGGACAGCCCTCTTACTACGGGCGTATGACACGGCGTCAGAGGTGGGCATTTAAAATCTACATTTCGAAGAGGTTTACAAACTACAACTAAAAAAGCACAAACACATAACTCTGATAAAGTGTACATGTATCAGAATAGGGAGAAGTTGTTTACTTACATGTACATGTATATATTTAAAGGTTCAAAAAGTAAAGACCAAATTTGGATTTTATTTTGTTTCTCTTTTTAGGAGGATGAGGAGCTGTTACAGAAAAAAGAAATGAATATTCATGAGAGACTAGCTGTACAATTACGAATGTGTGAGAAAAGAATATTAAAGGCTGCACAAGTGTACGCTGGGGACCGGAAAAAATCTGTAAAGGGAGATAACTCTGACACAGCAGCAGCATAGATTAAATAATACAGCATTAAACATGGGAAGAAAATGTGTGATTGAAACTTTTTTAAATCATTTAATAAATGATCAATTGTATTTGTTAAGACTTTGATACTTTATTTTCTTTTATAAAGCATTTTTTCTGAGCCCTTTTATTTTCAAGCATGACAAAATTTTCACAAGAGTTGGACAATCAGGGGAAAACTTCTTGTCAATGATTAATTTCTTAGATAATGTTAACAATTCCTTATTTTTACAACTTTATTTTCTTATGATAATGAACAAGTGTTCAGTATACATGTATTAAATATGTCATATGTTATATATGTAGAGGAATGTATTATAAGAGGAGGTAACTCTTACCCGTTCATATTACTGTCTATTTATGATATGTTTATGTCAGAGAGGATTTGTTTATTATTAATAAATTATTTCAGTCTTCATCAGAATATTTATTTTATGTCTCAAATTAAACACTGTAGTCATTAAGAGCTGTTTAAACTTATTAAGGACAGATGATACAAACTTATGTCAAAAAAAAATTTGAAAATAATTACTTGGGTCATGTTCAATTGACTATTAATGAATAAGTAAATTTGAAAATAATTACTTTGGTCATGTTCAATTGACTAAAATGAATAAGTTTCACCACATATATATTTTTTAAAATTTTTTATATAAAATATCACAAAAATGGAAATTGAAGTGAAAAATATTTGCATAGATTAATAATAAAGGATGGTTTGAGAAGGCAGACTTTTGTACATCACAGAAGTTTTAAAATTTCTTAATATTCTCCCCAAACATGCGCAAACATTATTACACCGTAATTGTTCTTTTTGCATTACAGGATCTGTAGCATTATGGTCAATAACATATACGCTGTATATAAAACCATAACGCTACAGATCTGCAGATACAATTCACTTTGAAGTTTGAATATTCCTATCACCTTCATTTCACTGAGCTTCAGTTTGCAGTTTTTTTTCGAATTCTACAAAATTCCCAGGGTTTATTATGAATAGATAGTTCATAGAAAG
>NW_026931262.1:327500-459726 GCF_032062105.1 Saccostrea cuccullata | reverse complement strand
TGGAGTAATATCTGTAAAAATAAATAAAAATTAGAAAAAACACAACAAATATTAGATATACATGTAGACCAAGAGAGGCCTTTTAGGGTAGGGAGATGATCTGGCCTTATATGTATTCTAAGTGAATAGTGTGTTTTAGGCAAAAGCTGTATTGTCTGGTTTGTTTAGTGATAGCTATAGATTAAAACTGGCATATATTATATCTTGTTTATTCCTTATTCTTTTTTGAATTTCAATTTTTGTTAAAGTATTCAATAATTATTTGAAGGTCAATTATCTGAATAATTCACTTGGTTGTAATATACTCTAATGACTGTTATGGCCCTTGCATGGGCCTCTTGCTATTTTTTTTTTTTTTTTTTTTTTTGAATTTATTTTTTTTTTATTTTTTTTTTTTTGGCATGTTTTGAGTTTCATAACTTTTAACTCTTCATTCTATATATACACGAAAAATCAATTAGCTAGTACAAACCAGAAATGAAATTGTCTGCTACTAGATTCTACTGCTATAAATATGAACTTATGTAGTCTGTATCTACTAATAATTTTAACACGAGTAATGAACATGACTATATTTCTATTCAGAAGAAGAAAATTTTAGCAATTGGTAAATTTAAGACAATTGTTTTGAAAATGCAAAGTAACTTGATGACATTAATTGTGTGGTATTTAAAATATAATTGCATGTATCTCTGCATTTCCTATTTCGCGAATTTAATAAAGTTAATTATATTTCTGTGGTTTAAAAAACTTAAATTAGCATACATAGATAACCTTGAGGGAATAAGTCAGTTTGTTTTTCTGTGAGGGTGTTTGTGTGTGTAGGATGATGGTTTGCATCATTTGTTGTAAGAGTTATCTCTCCTCAATCTTTAACATAAGAGATCTGGCTTTACCGTTTGTGGCTGAAAGCTAAGATCTTTAAACTCTGGACATATTACTGAATGGTATTTAGTCTAAAAAGGGGAAATAAAGTGAAAGATTGTCAAAATATATTAAAGAACCACTGTATATAACTCAGCCAGGGGACTATACTATAAGAACATGCTTGAAGTGAAGATCAGGGCAGGAGTTATTCTGAAGAGGGCTAGAGTTATTCACCTTGGCATATTCACATTTGGAATGGTTTAGTTCATTTTAGATAATGATTTTAAAAAGACATTTGAAAAATTCTAATGATTTAAAGTATGAATTAATTCTTTTTAAAATCTTTTTTTTTCTCCCTCTGATACACATACATATAGAGCAGAGAACAATGTATAGACATGCTGTGAGATCAGTCATTCCTGGGCAAATAATAATGCAATTTCAAAGTCTTCAATAGCAATTTGGTACCCCTTTCAATTTCAACTCTCCTTCAGTGCTAGGATAGGGACTGCACACTCAGAACTCATGATTATCTCAATATTGCACTCATAACATACCGTAAGTGTTTTTTCATATTGAAGATTTTAAAGCTACTGTAAACGTATTACATTTGGCGGTGTATTCTTTTTTAGCACTTTTGGCGGAAAGATACTTCTGCTAATTTAAGTACATCGCTAAATGTCTTAAACATTGATATATGAATAAGAACATGAAGAAATGCGCTAAATCTACGCTAACTTGTTAAAAAATCACTTTCCGCTAAATATCGTACACGCAAAATATAATACATTTACAGTATATATGGCATATCTGAGCTATAATATAAAAATATGAGATTAAGCTTTGAACTTAAATATCCCCACGTTTCTATTAGTTAAATTGACTTTAAACTTTGTCTGATATTTATTTCCGAGTCGGAAATAAATCTGTTATTAATTGTTTTAAATCTGTGATATCTATGAAACGCGATTGATTTAAATTGTGTAATTTACAGGAAAATCCTAGCTTTATATAAATAAACAAAACAAATAGAAAGATCTTTTTAATTTAAGTTAGTCTGAACTTATAAATAAAAGCACCATGTATCACTTTAATTCTCAACCTTTGTTGCTAAGTTACCCTTGGTGTGTGGCTGAAATTCTTCCAAATTGGCACATTTGAAAATTAATTAGTCCGCTAATAAATAGAAATCATGATAAATTTGAGAACTTTTCACTGACTTAGTTCTATGGTCAATACAATGACCTTGTCAGCAAATACAATTTATCATTACATTGTAAGTCAAATGCTGACTGACTTTTTTTTCATACGGATTGTAAGGCCATTATTTACACACTGAGTTGTTGACAGATTTTTCTGGGTTTTTTTTTTCACATGATCATGACAAGGAGCATATGACAGTTGTGACCAATCGGCAAGGGATGCTCACTCCACCATGGCACCTGATCCTACCTCTGATGGTTTGGAGGTCCGTGTTTGCTCTACTCCTATTTTGTTATATTGAACTTATGAGCTTGAATACTCTTCGTTATCTCTACATATTTCATTGAGATGCCATCTTTTGCTGGTGGGGGACTACAAATTGAGACCTTGACTCAACACTTGGGGCCTTTGAGCATTGAGGGTCTTTTATTTGTGCCAGCATCAACTGCAACACAGGATCTTGGTCTCATCTGAAGGGCCGGTCTCCATGTCCTGCAGTTAGATTCAAACTGCCACGTACATGTAAGAATCAACTTCTCTCCGTGATGGAGAGCAAATGCTATAAACATTGTGCAAATTGCTGGTGACACAATTGAAATAAGGAGAGAAAAATGAAATGCTTCAAAATCAACCAGAAGTTACATTTTAAACACAGATGGTGTGCATATTATTTTTGAGTGCTTGATTGCATGAAAAGTGAAAAAGAAAACAAATGGTAGCAGAGGAAAAACATGGACCTCTTAAAACATCAAAGGTGGGATTAGGTGCCATGGAGGAGTAAGCATTCTTTGCGCTATATTGGGTTCTAGTGTTCTTTGTGAGGGGATGTTCTACCTTGTTGTGTCCTTTTATATTTGACATTTAACAGTTTAAGGTTTCTTTCCTGGCTGCATGCCTGGGCTGAAAGTGAAATCTATGGCTTTTGACACTAGTTAGAGACCTATAAGGTTTGTAAGACAGAACCTCTTTCTGCAATGTGCTATGAATATATACTGATGAGAATATCCTCTTAGTAAACATTACGTATTGTCTTGATCTTTTGAAAAGATTTAATATCCAAGCTCGCAGGAAATTCTGGCTTAGAAACCTTCTGATTTCTTATTTTATATCATCCATACTGAAAAGAAAAAATGCCCCCTGTATTTAAGTAAAATGTAAGCATTTGCATGCCTCTGCTATTATGATATGTCTATTAAATGTCAGAAGTATTTAGGCTTAACATTCATGTAGGGTGGGATTACTGCCAAAAACTGACAGAGTGAACCAAAGCACTGATTACCTGTATATTACATGTATTTAATATTACCTGTCAACTTCTCTTACAGGCGAATGCACAACAGTACTTTAAATAGCACAAGTCTGATATTGAGGGGTTAATTGTTCTAGTTCTTTATTTTGGAATGGTACAAATTACCGTTGTTTGTGAAATTAAGTGGAAAAAACTTGGCTGATTAGCCTCATTTATCATAAACCCGTGGTAAACAACAATCTTGCGTTCAAATTTCAGAATGACCTGATTATTCTAGCAATGAATATATGTCCCTTTTAGTTTGGTATTCTTGCATTTTCTTAAAGCTTTCATTGTTTATGCAGTATTTTGCAAGAATTATCTTATTTATCTTTGCCCACGGTAAGATGACCAGTCAAATTAATACATGTATTGACACTAATATGTAAGAATCTTTTCAAAGTATGAGAGAGGGTTATGGTTTTTTTTTATCTTTATAGTGCTGAAACTTTTCTTGGTGGATCTTTAGAAAAATCTAAGCAGTGGGCAAGACTTCTTTGATTGGAAGGAATATCAAAAAGTATATAATCGACATCTCCAATCTATTGATCAATATGAAGAAAAATCTCTGTTGCTGAGACATATTTTTGTCCGGTGATTTCTTGTAAATCCATTGAGCTCCCAATGATTGATCCTACGATCCTGCTCACGATTGATTCGTCATGGCCTGATTAGGTTTTATTGGGTTCTCAACAATCTCGTTCTCTGGTTGCTAAGCAAAACATCCTGTTTTTTTAAATAATTCCTAAAAAAAAGAGTTACTTTGTGAAAACCTTTTATGGCCATTAGCTGCATTCAATTATTCTGAGGTTATTTTAATGCTCTTCAGTAGAACAGTACAAATGTACTGGGAGGGAGGAATTATGAAGAAAAGATTGAACTATTTTTTTGAGTTTGTAGAGTAAAATTGTTCCATTGAATAAAAATTACATTTAAATTAAACTTAATGCTAAGAAGGTTTGATTTCTTTGAATCATTACAGTTAACCTGTTGATGGGGCAGTGCTTTCGTCCTTACAACTCACAGATACAGTATAACAAGTTTCTGTACGGTACAGTCAATGGAATGAACATTGAATTTAAAGACTGAGATTAAATATATATGTCTTTTTCAATGTTCAATGTTCAATCCATTGACTTATTTAAAAAGTTGATTCAGAAAATGTTTTTTTCCAGGTGAGCTATTGTGCCCGTAGGCCTGTAGTTATAGTTGTCTCAAAGACTATTTTATAGATGGAGGAAAGATAAGTGAGCTATTGTGCCCGTAGGCCTGTAGTTATAGTTGTCTCAAAGACTATTTTATAGATGGAGGAAAGATAATATTTTGCAAAAACAATTAACACCTCCCCCCCTTCTTGCTACATGTACAGACACACAAAGAAACACACTAAAACATTAATAAGGTTGCCTGCATGGCATTAGTTGTTGGAGTTTTTGCTTCAGAGCTGACTGATTAATTAAAGGAGTAAAGAGTTAATCCTTATGTTGAGGGTTCAAATCCAACTGCAGGACTAGGAGACTAGTCCTTCTGATGAGATGGTATAAACCTATGTCCTGTGTCACAGCTGACATGACTAATATCCCTCACTGCTCAATTATGGCCCTAAAATTTGCAGCCCTCCACTGGCAAAAGGTGGTGTCTCCATAACGCAAGTGAGTTAAGGCTACGTAAAGAGTTTCAATGTAAAAAATCTAATTAAAACTCATAATTGCTCTACCTGCTACACGGAAAATGTTAAGACTTGTTTTCTAATATGTTCTTGGTACCAACGATATGTGATAGCCAGTGCACATTATGACGTCATAGATCTCTACTACACAAGTTTATAAGAAACATCAACAAAATCGCTTCGGCGCAAGGGCATACTTTACTTTGTTTTACAGAAACAAGGTATAAAAAGACGAAGGATATTCAAAGGATTTAAGATAGTGCTGCACAAATGTCGACAGTGCAATTGTTTAGTTATTATTTGTACAGTTTTAAGTTTAAATAGGGAAAAAATTCAGTCTAGTGTAAGTTTCATAAAATTTTTATCGATAAAGAAAATGCATAGGATTTGTGCAGCAATTTTTTTAATTTTAAGAATGTTCTCTTTAATATTTTACAATATTTACTTTAAATTAAATAGGACATGCCCTTGTGCCGACGTTGTTTTGTTGATGTGTTTTCTTACCTTGAATGGGAAAGAACAATGACGTCATAATGTGCAGTTGTATTACTATACTGTGGGTACTAAGTATGCATAAGAAAATCAATTGACACTTTTTCTGTACATCAAATATACAATTTATGCATTTTTATTAGCTAATTTGCATAGAAACACCATTGTTCAGCCTTAATTCACTTGCGAATGATATGAGTGAAAAAATCTTGGGACTGGGACATTAAACAAACAATAAAACATTACTCAAGCCTATATTTATCAATCAACAGATAGGGAGCATTTTTGTGTGTATTGAATGAAATGTATTGATTAAATTAGCATAACTGGAAGACTGTAATATCCAAGTGAAATTAAAACATTCTTTTAAACATTCCTGCACAGTTTATTGCTGGGACACAATATTTTATTGATATTTTAAAATGTATACTCAAATAAATCTAAATGTTTCATTATGAGAAGGGGATTCAAGATGTTCTAGGCATTTGAAAACTTTTCTGATTTAATTTTGATTATTGATTAGATCACAAGTTTGACTGTGAATGTAAAATTATTAAATTGAATTAATGTTTAGGGTTGTTAATGCTATCCTTTGTGTACCAATTCTTGAAAACTGACAAAGTTTGATTTATGTCACCATTATAAATGAGTACAAAGAATATGTGATAATGCTGAATTTGTGCTATTACTTCAATGCATTGAATTTTAAATATATGCTATAAAATTTAGTATATTTAATATATAACAAAAACTTTTTTCAGTGAAAAGCTTATCAGTTTTATTCCAAACCTCTGAGCAATCATAATTTCAAGATATGGACAGATATTTGAAAAAAGTAATCTATAGGAATCTGGGGGAATCAAAGATTAACATCAATAATTCAAATTTGAAGAAGTCCTTTTCCCTTTTTAGGCTGTCTAAACTTAATTCTACATTTAACACTTCATCTAAAAGTTCAAAATCATACTAGCAAAATATGTGCTATGACATTGTTAGCATTTTGGTAAACTCCAGCAATATGATTTGTATTTGTATTTCATAAACATTATATACATGTAATGTTTGAAAAAAAAATAATTTGCTTGATCCCATTTTTTTCTATGAAAGATGATTGGCAAACATTTAAATTGGTGTGGCCTGTATTACACCAGGTTCTATATTATCCTTTCATGAATAAAAATAGCAACTGAAGAAAATTAGTTTAATTGCGTTAAATTGAAAATCATATTTTTGAAGGATTTACTGAAGGGTTATACTTAAGATGGTTTAAATGATAAGATTCATGGTAAAATTGCATTGAAATTACAGGAATCGTATAGAAAACATTTTTAAATGCTGATCAATACGAGATCAATGCGTCATAATTAAAAGTTATGTCTGCAGTGAATAGAAATAAATCTGCTGGATCCATATATTTGCTCAAGAAGTAATATTGGACGTAATTCAATACACAAAATGCCTCTTCTTTTTTTATGCTCTCTCTCTCCTTGGGGATATATCTTTGGTTTGAGTAAATCTACAAGAAACCCTCCCTTTGTAAACTTCTGGTCTATACATGCACACAAGCTTAAGTTCCTCAGTGCTGCAAAATAAACTACTGCAAAATTACCGGTCGATGCCCACTGAACTGCAACGCAATTCAGTGTTTGAAAAAAAAAACCTATACTGTGTATTGACAAGCGTTAATTCAGATCTAACTCTTCAGAGACAGGCGTGAACATTTACCAGAACTTACACTAGTTGCGGAATACTAGGGCAGATGAAGATTCAACTGCTAAATGTGAAACTGCAAGAAAGAATAAGCATTTCAAAAAAATTTAATATTCTGGACAAATCATTATGTGCACGCAGCTGTATATACATTAAGGTGTTCGGAGGAACCTTTTGCTGGGCTTTTAATTTGTTAAATGAGTAGTCAATAAGCAGCATTAAGTAGGGCTGCGGAGAAGCTGGGATATTAATTATTGGAAGGCGATTGGTGATTTCTGCCCTCTAGCTCAGCTGATCAAAGACTTAAAGAGCTCGAAAACCGTGATGATGTGGTAACAGAAATCTACAGAGTCAATATCAGAACTTAATTCTATACATTGAGTGTGGAGGAACTATGAGTTTTTTTGTGGTTTAAGTAATTGGAAGTTAATGACAACCTGTCTATAAAGGAATTAGGAATTGCACAACTGCACAGTGCCCTACAAGTATACATATTGTTCATTATTGAATGAAAGGCATGCACACAGTTGCATGCTTATATTGTAACACATGTGAAGTGAAGTATTTAACATTGTTTTAAATAGTTTCTGTTGATACAAGTGGATGAATGCATTTAACATTAATTGTGTACAATTTTAAGTGCAGCGTAACGGAAAAGGTACGTAACTTCTGATAGGAGGATCGAGAAGGAAAATTGTGCCGAACGGAAGTTAGTACTTAGAGTACTTCATCTTGGAAATACTCCATACAGTATAAGGAGCCCTCTGACAAAGACTTTGTAAACAAACTATGTTATGTAATGCTCCTGTCATTTAATTGGAGAAATTAATTATAGCTGTAATTGATTCAGGCTGTGTGGATTTACCAGAATCTCTATTTGGAATTTGCTTTAAGGATGGATGGTGTATTTTGCATTGGAGCTAATGAATCGCTAGTTATTTCATTTTTCTAATGGACTAGTCTCCTATTGTTGTCATTGATTGGTGGCGGTTTCTATCTGACATTGTGTGACTACTGGGGACAGGGTATATATATATATTTGATTACATGTGTATACTTCAAGGTGTAAAGGATCCACAGATAAAACCCTGCATCAAGTGGAAGATACTTAGATAGCAGTTTAGTGGTCAAATAAGATCTAACTTGTACACTGTACAAATTTGATAATACCAGATCAGATAATCCCATCCTATTTGCTGAATCGACACACTGTTTAAGACCTGTCCGGTTTGATCCTGCCTGTAAACTTAAAACCCACTGTTTACGGAGCATTTAATTAGTTGGGCATTAAAGTATTAACTTGTCCTTCGAAATAAATTAATAATAGATTTGTGTGTTGGAATATTACAGTCTTTTATTTATCCGGCCATTCAGACCCTAGACGAGAACTGAAAACAAACTGAGAGGTGATTTAAAACTGTGCGCGTTTGACATTTTGTGTTGTAAATATGAAACCTGAATGCATCTTCAAAGAAAATTTGATTTGAAATCTAGGTCAAGAAAGCCCTTTATTTGAGTGCAGTAAAATTTACTTGTATAGATCTCCGAGATATTCCGAGATATTCCGGGCCAAGAAGAGAGCAACAGGTTAGTGGATTGACGCAATATTCTTTGACGATTGTGTGTATACTGGGGGATATTCCCCGATCCTCTATACATCTGGAGTATACACTGCAATCTTATATTTAAAAGAGAAGATAATTTTCGTTCAGAGGAAAGGAAAGTTTGTTTGGAGCAGCAAATACCCCTATACAGGATGTATATCGCATATGTGTGATAATAATTGGGGGAAGCAGATATTTTTATCTTCCACGTGTGGATTATATAAGATCTTTGCACACAATGAAGAAGTTTTTTGGAAAAGACAACAAAACCCGTCCCGGGGGACGTCGGATGTCGCTGCAGGTGATCCCGGATAACCACGAGGTCATCAGCTTTAAGGATGATGACATGGATGAGACCGCAGTGATCAAGATGATCAACAAACAGAGGAAGCGGAGGGGCTCCCTCCCGGGCCCCCCTTCTCATGCCGCTAAGGTAGGTCTTTCAGTGTCATCTGTCAGTCTACTAGTCTCTTGTTCTCCTGACCATCAGCACTAAGGCATGTACTCTTTACAATGTCATCAGAGGTCAGTCTCTCTTATAATCTCCCGGCCATTGGCATTATAAGGGAAGTGTGTTCCCTGGTCCCCCTTCTTAAATATGGTTGAGGAAGGCAGGTCAACCTTGTCTTCAGTACAGTGGTCACTGTTCAGTCTTGTTCCCCTGACCATTGGCACTAAGGGACATGATTGTGCTCCCCACCTCCCTTATAATAAATTAAGGTAGGTCTTACAGAGTCATAAGTACACTGGTCAGTCTCCCTTGCCACCTGACCATTGACCTTAAGGGACATGATTGTGTTGTCAGGTCCCCCATACAGACTGTCACTATAAGTGCAGTGGTCAGATTCTCTGGCTGACCTCTGAACCATTAAAGGGCATTTTTCTGCCTCCTGTATAATTGTCCCTATCTTGGCATTGACCCATCTTGCTTGTTTTCAGTCTCAGAAAGTGTGACCACAGGAAGCATTTTTATACCCCCCACTTGAAAAGTGGGAGGGTATATAGTAATTGGTATGTCTGTCCACCCATCTGTTACGCTTTGGGGTACCCATCTCTTATCCACAACTCCTCTCATACCACTGAATGAAATTTGATGAGACTTTCACAGAATCTTTATTACATGTTGCCATTGTGCACCCCCTATTTTACTTTTTGATCCAACACATATTTTGGGTTTCCCATAGCAAAACATGGACACTGCCATAATATTCATATGGGAGACGGGGGTATCATTTAGTGAGCTCATTGCTCACAGTACCTCTAGTTTCCCTAACATTCTAAATTTCCTTTATATCAAGTATGTAAATGAAGGTACTGGTATATGAAGTGTAAGAATTTTACATCAGTGAATCCCATTCCTTTCTCCTCCTTCATTTGTATTGCAATTGACCTTGAAGTGAAGATGAAGAGAAAGAAGCCACTCAGTCTCTCTCTTTAGTTCAGATGTAGGCTTAAGTAGATACCAACAGAATGCAAGTTTTTAAAAAGTGTGTTCTTCATAAAGAAATTGGCACTACAATTGTACAATGTATCTCCTGATCATGCTGATAGTTAAGTTTCTCTGGGGAGGTCCAGGATTTTATTGGAAGCAGCACACATGTAGAGATCTAAAATTGATATTAAACAGTCAATCAAATCACTAGTGGTAGAAGGGAAATGAAAATTTTGTGTTTGAAATTCCTGGAGCCCTTTCTACAGCTCATTTGGAGATGGAAGTTTACCAGGGTACAGATTTTGTGAACTTCAATATGAGCCCTGGATTGTGGGCCTGCTTGGCTCAGTGCATGGTTAGAGTACCCTGACCTGGGTCCTGAGTTCAATTCCCAGACCAACCATGCATTTTCCCCTTTCCAATTACGTTGTGAACAAGTATATTGTTTCAGAAACTTATTAAAGCTTAATTATGTGATGGAGATATGGTAGAAGAAAGTAATAAACACATAGCAGAGTGCTGATTGACAGTAATGGAGCCGTGAGATACCCATAAACCAAACTGAAAACAAGTGACTATACACGAAGAAGGTCTCTATAATTGGGTTTTATTATCTCAGTGTTGTACAGAGTTTTTAGTGATTATCTGTTTCTTCAGATGAACAATTAAGAATGGACAGTGTTAACTTGACATATTTTCCAGGACAGACATAGTGTATTCAGAATAAAACCTTGACCAAAGTTTGGTGTTCAACTAAAAAAAGTCAAGATCATGTTAGATTTTGCTACTGAATCCTTATTTTCTTATATGGTCATTTATAATGTCCTGTTGATAAAAGGATAGGAATATTCTGGTAACTTGACCATTTAAAATGACCAAATTGAGTGTCCTCATTGATGATTGTATCTCAATTAAGATAACATTATAAGATAACATTTTAAATGTTCATTAGTTTTAAGAGATTTTTCTTATTTCTCTATAGAATAACTTCTCATTTTTTGGGCTCATTTTTTTTCAAGTAGGTATTGCAACTTTCTAGATTATTATACAGAACCTAAAATCCATCTTGGTCAAAGAAAGATGTCATTAATCCTTGTAACCTGGACTTCAGACCTTGCAAATAACTATCCATATACACCATGTAAATCCAAAAGGTTCTGGGCCATGTAGGATCTAGTATAGATTTTTTACTGAGTACAATAAGGCTTGATATATAAAGCAACATGAGTATAGAATTCAAAGAGGGTATTCTAAGAAGAAATCAGGGCAATTCAGCTTTCCCTGATTTAATTAACTGGCTGGCAGGATCCTTGTATGGGTCAAAGCCCTCATTAATTCAATCATGTCATTTATAGGAGAACTGGACCTAACTCGTAAGGAAGTTGGATGAGATAACAAAGTTAATTTGTCACTCAGGGATAACAAAACATCATGTCCACCTTATATTGATAAAGTCCTTTTTTGTGTGTCCATTGCATTTAAATTTTGTGGAGTACCTTTGTATTGTCCCTGACATTAAATTACTATATCATAATTTGGCATATTCAAAATTTAGCACAATCGGTGGATATGGGGTTGTTGTGGTAAACCTGAATATGCTACACATGTATCTACTGTGTATCGTATATTATAAATGATTTTTTACATGAATTAGCGCATCATTGTCTGTGCCATTAAGCCGCTAAAATATGAAGCCTGCTTTTATAAGTGAACATACAGTATAAACTGAACTGTACAGATCAGTAGGATGTTGGATTTTGGAAATTTAAAAAACATTATACTGTTGCTAATAGATATTTATAGCATTATTTTTTGGATATCAGAATTGTAACAGGCTGAAAGATTAATTTGATCATTACATTTTAAGCAGACAACATGTTTTATTGATTTTCAACAAGATTATGGGAGGTCAACATTACCGCTACATTACCAAAAATTTCAACTCATTACCGCTACATTTTTTCAGATTCTCGACCGATCATTACCGCTACATTTTTCCGGCCAAAAACAACTCATTACCGCTACATGTTGAATCAGCCCAAAACAACTCATTACCGCTACATATCGACTTAGCCAGGTATGGTTCGGTATATGAGTTCTAATCAAAAGAGTTCACTCACAATCTTATCAGAATGAGTATATTTATATAAATAACTCTGCAGTCGAAATTTGATTATTAACATTATGACCACAACTGAGAAGTTTGTTACAAATCTAGGGAATGCCGGCTTATATCGATGGTTATAAATTTAGAAAACAACAAATGTCAAGCAAATGGCTTTCAAGGTTTAGCAATAGAGTAAAAACATTTGACAAAACTTAGAATTTTATCGATGAACAGTGCTTGATTGAGTGTTTTATGAAATAAAAATGATTTTAATAAAAAAAAAAACATCTGCTCAAAGTCCTACTTTCACCTCCCCGTGGTGAGCAGGGAGAATGGGTCTTATGCATTTATAGGTTGTACTGTACAAGCATATGTGGCTGGCTAACGAAAGAGGCAATGTAGCGGTAATGTATACTTTTTTATGTAGCGGTAATGTAAGGTTTTTTGGAGCGGTAATGACTATGTGGCGGTAATGAAAATTTCAAAAATGTAGCGGTAATGATACGCACCCAAGATTATATTTAAAGCATATCTTTTAAAGTTAGGAAAATTGCTGCTGCATTCAAGAATAAAGCTCAGAAAATGTGACATTTAAAATAAGTGTCTTGACAGTGCATGACCATAATTAATATAAGGAAAAACTTTTCTACATTACCATAGCAGGTTCATTCATATATATTCTTTAACCTTAGTTTTCAATTGAATAGACTATGGCAAATTCATTGAGCATTTTATTGTATGGGTGTGTGCACAAAGTCAGTCCAAAACCAGAAAAAAGGTCATGGTACATTTATAAAAGGGGAAAAACAGTACAAAAACTCAACAAAAATTTGCACTATGATTGTTTGGATATTTATTTGAGCATATATTCAAATGTGCAAATGTAAACTTTTTGGTGGTTGGTTCTTATTGAAAATTTCAACAGATCAGAGTTTATACAATGTACAAGTACCTACATCTTTCTTTGAAATTTCTCAGTACTGTACCAAAATGGAATACTTTAAAAAATTGTTTTGATTTGATATTTTTCTGTTATATAAGATGAAAAGATAGCATCAAAACAGAGCCTGATGTGCTTGTTATGTAATATTATCATATTTAACGAATGAATTGAATGATTAGCATTCAATGCTTATCAAATTAAGGATGTTGATAATTATTTCAAAAAAATCAAAGGAATGTTGGGTACTTCAGGATTGATATGAAATTAATGAATTCTTTGTGTTGGGTAAGCCTTCTATGAATTTATTGTCGGCAGATTGAATCCCTGTAATTATGTTTTCTGTACCAATGACTCCATTCTAACTGGAATTATATGTAAATTGAACTGTTGGATGACACACCTGGGCAGATTTCTGTATGTTTAATGTGTCAGTATTGATAATATACATGCTTATTTAAGGAAGACAAAATCATCTGTTTACTGGTTGCTACATGTTTTTTGCGACTTGACGGGGAATCCATTGTTTTGGAGCCGAACCAATCTAGGAGTGTGTTTACTCTGAGATTTGACAAGATCACAGATATTGACTGATATTCATAGCCGCTTCATTGTGTTATTGCTAAAAATATGATTTAATGTGGACTGGAAATTCTTTGAAATTGGATGTTCATTCAAAGGATCACCTACATTACCATTGGGATGTACAATAATATTGTATTGACAAGTTCTTCCTGGACTAGTGTTATTGTTTATGTCTGAGTATGTATGTTTGTCTGTGAAGGATTGTGTTTATTATTCAGGTTATCTGATTCTGTGCTGATTCTATGGATAATTAAGTGAAGGTTCCATTCTTGGAACATTGTTTACATTTGGAGCTCTTGTGTGAAGTTGTGTCTATATTTTTTGTGCGTGATTTTGTCAAGTTTAGCATTAACAGTTTTGCGGTTCTCTATTTTTTTCTCTTATACATACCGGTATCAGAAGAATATAAGTTCTGTTTTCTCTCTGGAGTGTGATATGGATTCTTTATCTTTACCAATATTGGTTTAATATACCTTCCAGAAGATTGATGGCTATGTAGGAGTTTGATTGACAGTTGCTTCACATCCAGAAGCCATGCAGAAATTCCTAATATTATTGAAACCTAAATCAGGAGAGGATTTTATTTTAGATGGAAGAAAATGAAAGTTGAAATCTTAGGTATATTTCAAAATTCAAAAAATTATCAGTCACTGAGTTAGTAGGGTATGAAATTTTATGGAAAATTTTTGGAACTTTATAATCTTATATTTGTACTGGTATAAGCTCTGGGGACTTTTGTTTTAATTTTCATGAGTATGATAATGTAGTGCTCTGCTGTGAGTACCTTTTACTTCCCACATTGGATCATATTAGGTTAATAATGGTTGTAAGGTTAATAAAATCATGATATATATTTGGTTTCTGGTCTTGAATATCAACTAAATTACAGAGGAATATGAATATAGCAAGTTTAGTTATTATATATCTAAATATACATTCTTTAATTTTTAAGAGAAATAAAATTGACTATTGGGAAAATAAACATATATTTATTTGAATATAGACAGAGTTATAGTTTAGTAATTCTTTCATAAAGATATATATATATCATAAATATACTATTTAATGATCTTTAATTTTCATTTTTAATTTAAAAGTTATTAATATTTGTGCATTTATATTTTAAAATTTTTTTGACTCTCAAAGTCAAAATTTTGGTAGAAAATTTAAAACTATATTTATTTTTGATAAATCTTCTTATTCAAAAGTTACATCCATTTTTTCAATGTTACCAATTTATTGGGATATGGGGTTTTGTGAACACACATTTGAGTTTTCAGAGAAATTGGTCACAAGAGTTAAATAATACCACAATTGAGAGCCCATTACACAAGATTGATCAGGAAACTTAATCCATAATTCCTATGATTCACAAGAATAAAATTGATATGAAAGTTTTAAGTCACTGTGCGTTTCTGCGGAGTTAACAATTTGAATAAAAATATTCAACATTTATCATGTTCATATCGCTGGAGAGTCAACATTAAACAAAGATTGTCTAAACGTTAAGAAAAAGCACAATAATCGTAAAATTAAATTTTATAAATGAAGGGGTAAATATTTCATCCAATCCTGATTGACAAACTCTGATATAACTGAAGTGCGGAGAAAATTGATACGATTGTTAGGCATAGTCTAAAACAAAGTCCGCGTTGTAAATAAACAATTTTACTTTCTCTTTTTTAAAACAGGATATTTTGTATTTATTTGAAATGAAGTGTATATTGAACATTTCCTATAGATTTTTTTTCAAAAATATGACGAAATATTGATTTCTTAAAAGCAAAAAATATTACATGTTCGTCCAGGAGACTAGGATAGAGCGCGTTTTACAATGTGCCAAACACTTTACCGCCACATCTCAACACAAAAACTGAGATTGAAAGAGAAGAAATGTAGTGGTGGATCTAAAAGGAGTTCGGGGGGGGGGGGGGGCTTAACATCCTCTAAAGGATAGAGCTAGGAGCCCCACATATTATATATTTGTTGCGTTTTTATTAAGTCAAAACTATAGCTAAGTTTAAACTTTAGTTTTGTACGTTTTATGTAAAAACAACTTAAACAGCAAACTCACAATCTTGAGTTCGTTAAATATATCAAACTGAGTGCAGAGACGCAGAGGACTATGCATAGTTTATATTGCCTATACGTGTAATATTGTACATGCATTATTTATGAATAAAATCGGCATTGTCGCATGCATTTTTTTTTTCGTGCCACGAGCATATTTTAACAGAAAAATATATAAGAATTAAAAAAAAATCCAGCAAATTTCAGTTTCAAAAATAATTTCAACAGTTAAATAAATTGGTTTGCGGCCGATTTTTGACGCTTGCGTCAATATGTTTCTTGTTTAGGTGCTTTTAATGAAGTAAAATAGGTTCAATTCTGAATCAGAAAGATTTCCCGGCAAAATGGCAGGCCTCCACCTCCTATTTCATGGTCATTAGTGACCTGTTACTCCTTCCCTAAATCTAGAGTCCCTGTAGTTTAATTACTGATAGCCTCTGTGTGGCTAGTGATAGGTTTTTATTGCTCCTTTCAGAAGCAGTTCAATAACGGCACATTCACATGTGTTAGTGTTTATGTTTGATTATTGTTAAATAATTAGAAAACCATTCAATAACCAGCAATAACATGCATTATAAAACAGTGATTAGCATTGTTTTTTTAGCCAAAAATCTCAAAATTGACAAAAATCTTGAAAAAAGCCTTTGGTGTATCCTTAAATGACCTAAAATTGTTATACATTTGCCTACACTGTCAAAGGTTTTGATATTTTGATCAACCCCCAAACAGGTTTGTTTATAAGTACTAGACTAAGTATTATCGTATTAGTGTGTTTTGGTTTATTAGCTGTATATAAATAGACTGTCTCAATGGCAGGCCAGTGAACTAACCTGCTGGCTCTTTCAGTAGGTTTTGGTCTTTGGTTATGGATCAAGCAGTTTTCAATAAAGAGAAAACAGCTAGGGATTAAGAGTCGACACTTTTCTCGTGATATTTTGATCAACAAGGTTTACAAATGTGTCTTTTGGCAGTCCAAGTTTGTGTTAGAGAACATGTATGTTTTCTGTCGTCATTATATTCTTTGAACTTTTGGACCTTACGTGTTTATACACTGGATTTTAAAGGAATAAAAAACAAATAGTAGACATTTGGAATGTGAAGTTGTGGAAGACAGGATAATCAAAAGTTTGGATAGGGCTGGATGTCGGAAGTAATTAAAGGATTTTGATCATTGTGGAGACTCTGACAGCATTGCTGTGTCTTACATCCTGTTCTTTTATCATTAGTGGAAGTTCTATAGTGATCAATGTATTTGCTTCTCTCTCTGCATGATTTATAGATTGTTATTCACAAGTAGTTCAAAGGTACTAATACCAGGTAAATAGCCACCATATGGGAAATTATCTTTTGGTCAGTGTCAGTACAGGAAAAATTATTAAATCCAAGCATCAAAGGTACTGGGAATTAGTTGAGTTTCTTCAGTGTTTTATAATGCTGAGTTCATTCATTCTTTGTTCATTTCAGTGAACTGTTTAATGGATATTGGAATTTTTTTTATTGTAGTGTGGTTTAGAGTAGGATTTTGTTTCAACACTATTGAGGAGGCATTACTTCTTCTTAAGTACATGTATTTTAACTTCCAGTGCCTGGGCAATAATTTGTGCATAAACTTAATGTATAGATTTTTTTCGAGGCATTTATAAAGGAATCAGGACCATCATTATCTTCGGTCTAATTAGTCTTTACTTGATTCAATCAGTCTCTTTTTATGATGCTTTTTTCCTGGCTCCTTATATTAATTAGAGTGTGTTAATAATTGATACAGCATGTGTTCTGTAGAAAGGTTATTTTAAAGCTTAGTTTTATGTATGAACATACGTTACAAATTTCAACTCTTTGAATGGAGTAAGTTGGATGAGTCAAAGTATCATCTAATTTGTAATATATTGTTCTCATTTGTTAGCTACAAAGAAAGCTAGAGTAAAAGAACAGGTTACGTAAAGATAAAAAAATAGCAATGTCTAATAAAAAAAATGCAGATTGGTATGGCGTAAGGTTTGCTTGATTTCCAGGGGTGAATTATACAAGAGAAATTCTTACAAATATCTCACACCAAGTAATACAACATCTAATAGATAATTCATAAAGTTCTGCAGATGCTTTAAATTGTATGGATCATTAGGGAATATGTTACAACATTCCAGGAATGGGGTAGAATTGGATGTGGTGTTTTGTAGGCTTTGATAATTGACAGTTTACATGGATTAGGCTGACAACAACACGAGAATCCTGTGCAGGCTTTCTACCACTCTGTAGCCGAATCATCCCCCTTCTTGTTTTTCAGTTGCACATCAATTAGTTCACCTTTGAATTGTGGCTGGTTTTTCCTCTGTAGCTCAGTCTCTCACCTAAACATCTGGGAGCCAGGAGTAAGGAAGCTCAGGCATCATGGAATTTGTACCTCTTTAATCTTCTGATATATTGAAATATTGTGTTTGGGGAAGACTAAAGCATTGCTGCACTTTGTTAAGTCCTGATTGATCTACAGGTGTAAAATGATATAATGGATGTAATCAGGAATTTGACCTATAGTGGATTACGATATTTGTCTGTGTGTGTCACTGTGTAATAGATAAAGTCCTATATAGTACAGTTAGTACGTTGTGTGGGATAGGATTAAGTGTTATTGGAGTTGGTGTATTAATTTGGAGTACATGAGTTAAGGAGAGATTGTGTTTGATCAATATTCAAAATTTTTATGCAATGTAATAAAAGTTTTATTTGATTTTCTTAATTATCGTACTAAAATTTAATTTCATTTTTGAAATGTTCGTAAACTACTACAAATATCCGGTATTCATATCCTGTAGAAACATGTAAATGGTTTCAACTGAAATACTATTGTAGGAAGTAGCCTATTTTTGAACAAGAATTCTTTGCAGTAAGGTGGTTCACAGTTTGAACTGGTTCTTTGGTTCATTGTTTGATCTCTCATAATCTGGAGGAGATACTAGTTCATCATTTGAACAAGAAGTACATGTACAATGTACTTATATGTAAGAGGATAAGGTCGTTAACTGTTTTAAGTGGAAAACATCAACAGAGGTACTGTGTAACCTTTAATTATGGCAGGTAACACCTCATAAAACTGTGGTGTCAGTTCACTGAAGGGGATGATACATCTATACTGAGTGCTATTAGGGGTTTGGTATTGATCTCTTGTAGGTGTTTTGCATACAATTTTTTTGCCTATCTGCATACCTCTTGTTGTTGAAATGTTTGCTTTTAATCTGCTGGCATTCAAATTTTTGATATAAAGGAGTACTGGTTGTTAAACACAGGGAAACAGGAATACATGCATGCATGTGTTTATTGGGTATATCTGAATTATTTTAGAAAAGCAACGTAAGTGAAAAGTAGTTAAGGTTAACTGCATGGTTATAATTATAGGAATACAAGGCAGTTGGGATTTTATTGTATGTCTGGGGTTTATGTGTTTTCCATTATTATTCTCAGGTCTGGGTATGCTTTTGGAATTCAAACCAAGGAAGCATTAGACAATTTATTTGATTTGATGACAGGTTCTTATATGGGTGTATTGCCTCGTTTAGCATAAGGTCGGATTAATTTAGGAATACAAAAATATTGGTCTATTTCAGATTTTATGTCAGTTTCATATTTGGATGTTTTTCTGTGTTTAGATCAGGGTAGAACTGAATTAGAAGCATATAAAATATTTTATGTGTAATTTATGATGTTTACTCTGATGAGAGTATTTGAACATCATAAGACCACCTCAGACTTGAAGAGTTTTTACTGTTGACAGCACGTAAAATATTTTATATATTGCTCGTAAAAGATGCCATTTTATGAATTTCTTTTTTATCACGTCTTGTACAGGACTCGTTTTCATGTCAGATAAGGATTAAGTCAGGGACCTTCATTGATGTTTTAATACATTGTTTAAAAGGTATTGAATATTCCAGTTTTGGGGATATATTTGTCAAGATCAGCATAGAGTTGGAGAAATTTTTCTTTTCTAGAACTCGAAGGATTATAAAAATTCAGTGACAAAATCGTATTTCTCAGAGATATCTCATAGGACACAAGAAGAGTGGTTTGTAGAGTAGAATTTATTTTCAGGAACTGTCAAGTACATGATTGACAGAGCCACTGGAGACTGGGATAATCTAATTCCAGGAAATTGAATTCTTGTCCCCCTGAATTGAACTAAAGCTTTGACAAACCATTTAACTGTGTATTATGATGATTGATTGTTATGATTGCTTCATAGAAAAGGGGAAAAATATCTTCTGCATCCATAGTCTTCTGATTCTATCTACTGCATCCACTGTCTTACGATTCTGTATTAATTAACTGCCAGTAGAGACTGTGCGTGTCTTCAGGGTGGATTCTCTTGTGATTTATTGAGGGATTTATCATAAGCCAGCTGAAGCAAATTTTCATGACAAAGGACATTAAAGTGAATAAGGAATTTTTTGGAGTACAGTTTTATTTTGTGAGGCTGTAAACATATCTTTTTTGCTGGAATATCGCGAAGAAAAATGAATTTTCTGAAGCCGCCCGAACATCGCCCCCGGCGAAGGTCTCTACAGGCCATCCCCGACGAAAAGGAAGTGAAGGAATTTTACGACGAAGACAATGCGGAAATGGCCCTCCTCAAAATGTTACAACAAAACAGCCGAAGGCGGGTCTCCCTACCTAACCCTCAGGTAAAGGCATGTAATTCTCTCTTCCTTACACTGGGCTAAAAATTAACAGCATCAATATGTTGTAACTGAAATTGGTCTGGGGGGCAAGTGGAGAGCCAGCATGAAAGGGCAGAATAGTTGTGAATATTTTAAATATTGCTGAATGGAGCAAATACAAAATTTTGTATTTACATCAACCCAGTAAATTTAAATATTACTACAAGGTAGTACATTATAATTAAATGAAGTACCATACATGTAGATAATGTATTATTTTCTCTGAATAGTTTCTGTCAAATGGAGAATCAAGAATGGTGATTTTATTGGTAGAAAGTGTTATTTTATGGGTTTTGCGAGAAAGTGTTCAAGTATTTCATGAATTTTATTTAATTCAGATTTGCTAAATTTCAATCTGGAATCTAATTCCAAAATTCTGCAGTACAGTCAAACCTTGCCATCTGAAACTTAATGGGACCCAGAAAAAAAACAGATAGAAATCAGGGGTAAAAGACTTAAAGAATGAGTAGCAGAACTTTCTCATTTTGACAGTGTTAATAACATGTCCATGCAGGTATTCAAGATTTCAGAGTTCCAGATATCAAAGTTCAACTGTATCTCAAAATGTGATAAGAATGTTAGTATCTAAGCATGAAACATAACTGAAATTGTAGAGAGAGAGAGAGGAGAGAGAGAGAGAGAGAGGAGAGAAAGAGAGAGAAGAGAGAGAGAGAGAGAGAGAGAGAGGAGAGAGAGAGAGAGAGAGTCAATAGCACTATAATTCCAGATAATGGAATAGCATTGTTGAATTTCCTTTGTATTAATTGCACATTTGGCTGAAAATTGACAAATATGTTTTTATGCAAAACAATCTCTTAAGTGCATGTAAGTGATCTTGCAATGTGCATAAATATAGGAAACTTGAGGTGACTGGCACATAACAATTTGGGGGTATGTTATACTGTGTTGGCAATGTGTTCTGAGAGCATCAAACATTAACAGGATTTATCTTCTTGGAGAGAGAACAAAAGAAGCTATGATACAGTTCAGATTTAGATGCCACTTTGCAGTTACTTGATCAATTTCCAAAAGCATAGTTCACTACAAAAGATATTATCAAGTCTTGCTTGAACATAAACATCTTTGGCTTTGTGTCCTGGCCCATCAAAGGACAAATAATGTACAGCAGTGTTGTTACATCTAGAACTGTTAAGCAGAGTGACTCAATTTATCTGAGATCGTTAATTTTTTTTTATGTTAAAACTACTTTACTTCTACACTCAATGAATTGGAAACACTTGATATCTTTGTTTTCAGTTTAACTGTACTGAAATTTTCTAATTAGACAAAATATATCATATGGTAGTCAAAAGAAACAATCAATTTCATAGCAGTGACCATTGTTTCACTTGACTTTTCCAAATTAGAGACAGAAAATTTAAGTATTTAAAACACACTTTTAATGTTTACAAGACAAAATTGAATTGGCAGAGAAGGTTGTGGTCTTTTTAATTTTGATGTTTAGAGCAAAATATTAATTAAACCTTGTTCTTAAGTTGGCTAAAACTGTGATCATTCCTAGCTCTTAGTCAGTGACCTAACATTGGACATGTGCAATAAAACTCGGTAGTGAATTAACTCTCTTAAGGTTGTTCAAAATTGTAAATACAGGCAAACCTTGATATCCAAAATCATGGGACCAAGTAAAAAACTTCAAGATGTTCCGAAGATTTGAGATATTATCAAGGTTTTAATACTTGAAAGGTTCCAACTTTTAAATCACTTCCACTATCCAAGATAGATTCATGATATTGGTGTTGGAAATACTGAAGTTCAACTATACTGAATTGTCTTAATAGCTCTTTTTATGCAGGTGAAAATTCCATGTAATCTAGTAGTACATTGATCAGACTACAGTCAAGGCCCATGGGTCTCAAGTTTCCTCACTGTTTATCTTCTTCATGCTCTAGCAACCCTTATAGTTTGTTAAGTAATTTAACTGCTGTGTTTGCAGGTGCCAGATTTTTAAGTTTAAAAACTCCTGATGTTACTTTATGGTGAAAACCATATACAGCACCAGTATTTATTTTTGTCATGTTAAAAACACTGGGTAGAAAACATGAGGCTATAGATATTTGATATCAGAATTGAGTAACTAACTCAAACTTAATGGCTAACTTAAAACATCTCAGCTTTAGAAGTTTGATTCAAAATAGTTATTAATTTATCAATTGTGAAATGGCTGGTGCTATATAAAATATTCATGTGGTCAATTTGTTTTATTTAGTGAAAACTGGCCTTATGTGAAATATAAATTAAATTTCTTTCCCATTTTACTATAATTTTCCAAGTTTCTGGACACTGTCTAATTAGACTGTTTGGACATGAAATTTGTCTTCCAGTTTATGTTGGATTATACAGGTTTCACTGTATAAAATATAAATTAATATGTTTGTTATATATTACACTTAAGTAATGATGAATTTCAACTCTCTTACAATGTGACTGTTCAAAATTTTAAATACAGGCAAACCTTGATTTTTATTTTACGGATCCAAAAAATTTGCATTTCAAAAAAAAAAAAAAATTCAATTTTTCCAAAGATTTGACTCGTGTCAAACCTGTGTTTTATAAAAGCAAATCAGTTTTAGACACTAAAAATACACATATGCAGAATGGTAGAATGATATTGGCTGTCAACTTCGAAATACTGAAGTTCAACCCTCCCCATCACACGTCTCCCAATATTTTTTTTAAATTGCTGTCTGAAAAAATCCATGATTTTTTACCTACTTCATTTGTAAAATACCGACATGTCAACACAAAAATGGAGGTCATGCAGTCTCATTGCAGTGTTTATCGTTAGCTAATCTGTTTATTGCCACTGATAACAGGTAATCATCAAGTGTCAACTGTGCTAGCAGATAATTGCAGCTGTAACTGCTGTGTATATTATCAAAGACAGAGATGCCAGATTTTTTGCAAAAAAGGACGGTAAATAAAATTTTACTTGATACTTTGCTGCATAAGTTTATATCATTATGCACCTAAAACAAAACAATTCCTCCATAAATAATACGGTGATCAGGACAGACATGAACAATAGTACTTTATTATTAATTTAACGAGGTTGAAAGCAACACATGGTAGCTAATAAAACATGGGAACACCGGATAATGAGATTCAGTGACTTTGCAAATCCTATGTCAACATCAGCATATAAAAGCCCTTGAAACTGCAGAGCAACTTGACAGTACCTCTAGAAGATTTCTTTGAATTAACGTAGCTAAACAGGGTAATAAAGTTACTTAATTTTAAAATATAAAATTAGCATATTGGAACATAACTACAATAATGCTTTGATATCAAATGTACTGAGAGTAAAAGAAAGAATTAAGGATCTAAGAATCCATGTATTTCATTCACACTAGATCATGCATGTTATTTTAAAAAAATGTATAAAATATTAAGTTTTGACTACTTCTATTTCTTTCAATTTCAATCTGTATTAAACCCAAGAAACAGTTCTCTTGCTCCTTTATAATGAGAAAAATCCATTAATCCATCAGTTCAAAGCTGTGAATTCTGGTCTTATTAATTTGTTTAATTGCCAAATTATTAAAACTTTGATATTTGCTCTGAATATAATATCATATTCAAATGACACTCTTAATGAACATGCAAACTATACTGAGAAGAACATAATTTTTTATAATTTCAAAAAATTGCATGGTACTCATATTAAACAATGTTTGAATAAAAAGTTGTAATTTTTATAAATAACTACATGTAATATGTATTAATATCATTAAAAAAATAATTTATCTTGTAAGTTGTTCTTTTGTTATATATTTTTATACTACAGTGAAATGTGTGACTTTTTTTTGTGCAAAAGGTTGTTGTAGCTTCACCCCCCCCCCCCCCTTCCCAAAAAAATGTTCGGCTATTTTGACCGGTATTATTTTGTATTTTTTTTTTTTTTTTTTTTCCGTCCTCCGACTTGACATTTCTTGAAAAAAAATCCGTAAAACTAAAAATCAAATTATGATCGCCTAAGATATCCTTACACCTACAGTGTTAGTGTGAGTGGCTGATAATTCATTAGGCTTAGAGGAGGCAGCACCATTCACCTGCCAAAAAAATAATCCCAGCTCCTATGTTAATTCCAGACATCGAGATGCAAAGAGATAAAAGAGTCAAATTAAAAAGGTCATTAATGATAGTAATGACTTGTGATCTAAAACCTGAGGTTTATAAGAAAAATCATGATAAATATGAGGCCAGAGCAGTTTTAATCATTTCATGTATTTGATCAGCGTTCTAACTACTGAATCATGAGATATCAGGCTCATCTCATCATCATCAAGGGGAGCTTTACTTGTACATATATATTGCCTGCTAGCATCCTTCTCTTCTCATATAAATGAAGAATGAAATGACAACTTGTAGAGGTACCAGGGAGAGCTTTACTTGTACATATTGCAAGCCAGCATCCCTCCCTTCTCATAGTGAAGAATGTAATGACAACTTGTAGAGAAGCCACACTTGGCAAGATCTCAAAAAGTCCTTCAACTAGAATTATACTTAGACATGTTAACATTTATATGGTACCTATGGTATGAGGGTAGATGAGGGTTTTATAGGAGACGTAAAGCAGTTAGTTTTATTATAAGACCATTCTTTGACACTTCTGCTTCAAAAGAAAGGTTCTATATTGAGGCATTTTAAAAATAGTGGAGAAATTTAGGAGAATTTTTTTTCACCTCTCTTCAACAAATCAAGTGTGTTCGATCATTTCAATCTAGTATTGATCTGCAAGGTTAAGTAAGGTCACTGAAATGTAAAAAAAAAAAATAAAAAAAAAATAAAAAAAATTCCCAAAATACAAAGAGTATTCAAAGCTCAAGAAAATGCAGAAGAGGGAATGCATTTGAATATGTTGTAGAGTATTTGTTTTTATGTGTTTACATTGTGATGTCTTTTTAAAAACAAATAGTGCCTTTTTAATACGACCTTTTGTAGGAAATTAAATGACACTATATATATAGAAACTGTTCTCAATATGTACATATCAAAGGATATATTGGCACAGTGTCTTGGGCAAATAGAATATAACCATCAAACCTTTATTGTGTGATTGTAAGTCTACACAGCACCTTTTATCCTGATAAACAAGGCAGTTCTTATCTTTGAGAATCTTGTTTAGTCATGCAGTATGAAGTTGTGTAATGGGATATACTCTTGCCAGTTTTTTTAAATTCACAAAGGATAAATATTGCAGACATTCCATTTTGCACTCTGTGCTTGAAGAAAGCTGAAGTAGTGATCTCCCTTTGATCTGAGTATTTCTGCCTCAAGCTTGGCAGAGTTGTCCCCCAAGAGCTAGCGTTAGTCTGTGTTGGGTCTGTGAACTGAAGTAAATCTAGGGGGTCAAGGTTCTTCAGAATATTGGCCTCAGCTATAATCTACATTTATTTGTGGTCACCTTGAAGAAATAAATGGAGTAGAGCAAAAGGCATACTGCCAAAGATGAAAAAAAAATTGTGGCCAGTCAGCTATTTTAATTAACATTATTAATCAATTTTTTGAGTGACATCAGTCTGTTAATTTGTCAGTCACATCAGTCAAAGAAGTGTAAAAGAGGAAAAGTGGGGGAGGCTAGGTCTTCTTTAACATGAATGCCTTTAGCAGTTCGTGAATAGTGAACGTCTGATAATGTACATGTACTATTCTTACATCATCCGTCACAGATATAAAAAAAAAAAGCATGCACACTGTATGGCTTTTGTCATGACTACCAGGACTTTGAAGCTGGTAGTTGCTGTAATTGACTGAGGTTAAATTATTTTAATTTATACCATTGATTTATATCTTTTCTGGCTTAGAGGTGGATATACTGTTTGTTGTAAATATAGAGAGGTTCATACTCTGTGTCATAATTTGAAAATAAGGTAAGAAAGAAGAGAAAATTTTGGATTGGGTTATTTTTAGTTAATTAATTATATACTGTTAATTATAGACAATGTCTTTTTCTAATGAGATGCAGGGAGGAAATTAAACTTATAATTTGGTAATCAACTGTTCATTTTCTGTAGTGTGTTATGTAATATTTTATTTGTACAAGTTAATTTGAAAAGACTGAGGGACTGGATCCCAAGAGGGAAATTTCAAGGAAAATTTGCCAAATATTTTGTATCTGGAACCTCATATATGAATATTTTCTGACTTAAAAAAAAGCAGTTCATTTTTAAAAGTATTGTAATTTGAAATGGCATTTAGCAGGTTTACATTATGGAAGACAGTACAGTTTTAAGTAATTGACAATAACAGATTTATTTCTTAGTCAGTGCATCCAAAATTGCTAAAGAAATTGTGTATTAATTAGCTGTCACTTTTTTTGGAACAAATGGAATTTGTAATCAAATGTTATAATATGGTTTGTTTCTCACTAGTTTATACCATTTGTTTATTTTGCTCTAGAATCATTAGTATTTAACCAGAAATATTATAGGCATGAATAAAAGTTTTAATTTATTTTGTATGAAAGTATATACATTTTTTTGTGTTTATTAAAAAAAATTATATGAGGCATGATAAAATTCTTGTATTGATAAAATAGATAAAGGCTGATGTAGTCAGTAGTTTGATAAAAACAAATAGGGATAGGGAAGGTCAACATCCAAGTATTAGGGATTACTGACACAAAAAATAGAACTTCACTCAGTTATTGCTGCACACATTATAAAAACCCTGATAAAACAGACCCCAACTGCAGAAATTATTGGAAATGCAACAGATGTCATTCAGATGTGTGGATAGTTCCACCTTGATAGTCAGTCACTTCAGTTTACAGACTCTTCTATGGGATTCAAGATTTGATAGAGAAAAAACTTGTCCTTGGCATGCAGATTCTGAGGGCTTATATAATGGCATTGGTCCATATTATAACCATTAGGATATTGGCTGAAGAGGTGTCTCCTGGTGTTGTGCATTTATGCAATTACTTTAATTCTGTTCTAAATGAGGCATTTATTCATCATGTATTTGATGCTCTTCTAAAACTCTCTTGTTGCCACCTGTAAAACCTATATGCAAAAGCTGTATTGAACCTGTAAAACTTGTGCAAAACCTGTATTGAACCTGTAAAACCTGTGCAAAACCTGTATTGAACCTGTAACACCTGTGCAAAACCTGTATTGAACCTGAAAACTTTCAGAAACACATGGTCAATCTTTGGGGAGGACAGAAGTTGCCAAAATTGTACAGATTTCTTGGTTTGTCATTTACTTCTTTGATGTGCTTTATATTTTACCTGTATGCTTTGGCATGTTTCTGCAGAAAAATATATCTGCACTGAAAAAACTGTATAGGCAAATCATGGCCCATCAAACAATAATTAATGGGTTAATTTGATATACTGAAGCTTTCTTGGCTCTCTCAACAGTAGGAAGAACCCCAGAGCAAGAAAGTTTGTAAAGAAAACAAAATAGTTATGCTATTGTTTTGATATATCAGATGGGATGTTGATGTTATATAAGATAAATTGTTATGCAATTTGCTCTTTTCCCTGTTTTACTGTATTTACTAGTGCATCACTTATATTTTACCTGTATGCTTGTCAGTCATGTTTTTTATTTAGAAAACTTTCATATTTCACATGTGTATTCCTTGCAAGATCTTTCTGAAAAAACTGTATAGGACCCATACACAAAATTTCATAGCCCTTTTGATCAAACAATAATTAATGTTTGTGTTAATTTGATTTAGATTAACGTACTTATGAAAAAACGTTAACCTTGACCATAAGTTTTGAATGGTGAGGATGGCTCTCTCAATCCTTGTGAGAAATACCAAGAACTTTTACCCTTTGACCTTGACCTTGCACTTTTTAAAAACTTTAACCTTGTTTTTAAACAGTAATAGAAAACAAAATAGACATTTCATGCTTGACCACCTTGTTTTGATATATCTTGACCATTAACTTTTGAACGATGGGATGTTGATCTTTTTGTTATATAAGACCTTGACATAAATTGTTTTTGATGTATTTCATTTGCTCTTTTCCAACAACTTTGTTTTGACCTTGACCTTAAAGATTTACGTACTTATGTAAAAACTTTACCTTGACCACAACTTTTGAATATTCACATAAATCCTACATCACAACTTTGACCCTTTGAACCTTTGCACCTACTTTTAAAAAATGTTATCTTTGGCCATAACTTTTTAACGGTATAAAACAATTTTTTTTCTATGAAATGACATATGATAGGATGTTCATATTAGACACAATATGTCATGACAATAAAAAAATTTGCTTGTTGTTTTGGTTTTATTGCAGCATGACAATAAGAAATGTTTATAAATCTCAATAGTAAATTAGCCACTGGCTGCTGAGTGAGTTATATACACATCTTTATTGATGCCATTTTGTTTTTACAATCAACTTCTTCTATGGAAATCAACTTGAAGATTTCCCAAACATTTTGTACAGGAGATTTTCAGAATATTTTATGCAGATTTCCTGAATATTTTGTGCAGATTTCTGGAATATTTTGTGCAGAAATGTATGTTAACACAGTGCTAATTAGAAGCTGACAGCCAGAAGTTATGAAGTTATGATTCTTCTTATTGTGATAGCTTCTATTGTTGTTCTTGGGCTGAGAGAGACAGCCATCAATGTATAAACCACTTCCATCCATTTCCGTCAATATGTTTTTGGATGAAAACCAATATAGCCCAAAAGGAACATGATTTTATCAATAAAATCTTTAGTGAAAGGGAAGGAAAAACTTACAGTGCCAATTTTCTCAGGTGGATTGAACTGTATGTAAACAGGTTAACTTTATGTAATCGAGATATAAGGATCGGAGTTAGCATGTCTGCTCCTGCCATCGGTTCCTGGACAACACAGGATTCCGTTCGGAGCTTTGTCTTGCCGTAACTGTAGTTGTCTTTTCATATTGTTCCTCTCTGCAGGCTTCATATTGATCACCAGGAACTTTTGTTAATTTTATCGCACATCTTTGGAGAAGATGGTCTAGGAAAAATATTTTTATCAAACTTCTGGATGGTTATTTAAATGCAATGGCTAAGGTGAGTTTATGTTAGTGAAATTAATAGTCGATTTAATGATTTTTTCTGACATTTAACAATTTGAAGAATCTTCACAAACAACTTGGCCTTTTACTGTTGTGGACTTTACCTCTTTTATAGAAATTAATATCTTGCAAACTTAAAGTCTGTGTCAATGTACTTCTTTTAGCAGCAATATTGTTTTAGATGACTAGGATTAGTTTCTTAAAGTGTTCATATTTAAGCTGTTTATAATCTTTTTTTACTTGTAAGATACTGTAAATCTACTGATTTTTGATAGCAATATAATCTTACTTATATACTCTGCCATTTATTCTTTCCTTGACTAATTTTTGTGTATACTTATAGATATAAATGTTTAAACCTAATTCTTGCAAATAATAAGCCTTTGGTATGCTACTTTTATGATTTCACTAATGAGGTAATTGATTGGGGAGAGGGGGTATGCATAATTTACAATAGTTAGACTGGTTAATTGTAAAGTGATTTAAATTGTCTTGGTTAGGGCTGGGTTTCTACAGATTATTTAGTATAATCGAAGATGATAAAACAATGTACTTGTGAAATTTTTAAAGTTAGGTACAGCCACACAGTTGTTTAGTGCACTTATTTGTTGACAAACTTCTAAAGACAGTGAAAGCTAGTGTAATTTAGTAGGTTATTAACTTAGTGGGATCCATGTCCACTGCCTCAGGTAACAAGATTTCTGTCCATTGGTCCAATTTAGAGTAACTGCCCACTTTCTAGTATTGTGATGGGCTATGACATTGTCCTGCTGAGAGTAACTACCCACTGTCTGGTATTGAGATGGGCTGTGACATTGTCCTACTGAGAGTATCTACCCACTGTCTGGTATTGTGATGGGCTATGACATTGTCCTGCTGAGAGTAACTACCCACTGTCTGGTATTGAGATGGGCTGTGACATTATCCTACTGAGAGTAACTACCCACTGTCTGGTATTGTGATGGGCTATGACATTATCCTACTGAGAGTAACTGCCCACTGTCTGGTATTGTGATGGGCTGTGACATTATCCTACTGAGAGTAACTGCCCACTGTCTGGTATTGTGATGGGCTGTGGCATTATCCTACTGAGAGTAACTGCCCACTGTCTGGTATTGTGATGGACTGTGGCATTATCCTACTGAGAGTAACTGCCCACTGTCTGGTATTGTGATGGGCTATGACATTATCCTACTGAGAGTAACTGCCCACTGTCTGGTATTGTGATGGGCTATGACATTGTCCTGCTGAGAGTAACTACCCACTGTCTGGTATTGTGATGGGCTATGACACTGTCCACCTGATGACATTGTGATGTACTATGACATTGTCCTACAGAGAGTAACTGCCCACTGTCTGGTATTGTGATGTACTATGACATTGTCCTACTGAGAGTAACTCCCCACTGTCTGGTATTGTGATGGGCTATGACATTATCCTACTGAGAGTAACTGTCCACTGTCTGGTATTGTGATGGGCTGTGACATTATCCTACTGAGAGTAACTGTCCACTGTCTGGTATTGTGATGGACTGTGACATTATCCTACTGAGAGTAACTGCTCACTGTCTGGTATTGAGATGGGCTATGACATTATCCTACTGAGAGTAACTGCCCACTGTCTGGTATTGAGATGGGCTATGAAATTATCCTACTGAGAGTAACTGCCCACTGTCTGGTATTGAGATGGGCTATGACATTATCCTACTGAGAGTAACTGTCCACTGTCTGGTATTGTGATGGGCTATGACATTGTCCTACAGAGAGTAACTGCCCACTGTCTGGTATTGTGATGGACTGTGACATTATCCTACTGAGAGTAACTGCCCACTGTCTGGTATTGTGATGGGCTATGGCATTATATCCTAATGAGAGTAACTGCCCACTGTCTGGTATTAAAATGGTGACATGATGTTGTTATGTTGCCTACTGTCTGGTATTGAGATGGGCTATGCCAGTATCTGAGATATACATTGTGATGTACTATGACATTGTCCTACAGAGATTAACTGCCCACTGTCTGGTATTGTGATGGGCTGTGACATTATCCTACTGAGAGTAACTGTCCACTGTCTGGTATTGTGATGGGCTATGACATTATCCTACTGAGAGTAACTGCCTACTGTCTGGTATTGAGATGGGCTATGACATTATCCTACTGAGAGTAACTGTCCACTGTCTGGTATTGTGATGGGCTATGACATTATCTTACTGAGAGTAACTGTCCACTGTCTGGTATTGTGATGGGCTATGACATTATCCTACTGAGAGTAACTGCCCACTGTCTGGTATTGATATGGTCTATGATGTTGTCATGTTGGTATTGATATGGGCTATAACTGCCCAGTGTCTGTCATATACAGAGATGGGCTATGACATTATCCTACTGAGAGTAACTGCCCACTGTCTGGTATTAAAATGGTCTATGATGTTGTCATGTTGAGAATAACTGCCCAGTGTCTGTCATATACAGAGATGGGCTATGACATTATCCTACTGAGAGTAACTGCCCACTGTCTGGTATTAAAATGGTCTATGATGTTGTCATGTTGAGAATAACTGCCCAATGTCTGTCATATACAGAGATGGGCTGTGACATTGTCCTTTTGAGAGTAGCTACCCACTGTCTGGTATTGAGTTGGGCTGTGGTATATATAATGTCCTGCTTAGATTATATCTGGTTGTGTCTCATGTCATTTTCAGGTTTTTCTTATCAATTATCATCATAATTTCCTATCCAACTGTTTTCTACTTATAAAGCTTACATGATTTTACATGGGCTCGTCTGTTGTTCAGGCCTGAAGATCATGAAGCAGACTTTGACTTTTCAACTTCAAAAGTCAAATTTTCAATCATCTGTATGATGTTTATAAGTAATAGACATACAATATCTACATTTGTAGCTAAGAGTCAGCACTTTGGTAGTGCAATTTAAAATAATATAATTTCATTTTTGCTCCATTTGACTTCTACAAAATTTCAGTGCAAGATAAAGTTTTTGACTAATAGCTTAGATCTTTCATGATCCTGGGGCCTGTTTGTCTCATGTTTTTTGGTGGGAGATTTTCTCAAGGGATTGTTGAGGTCGAGTTGTACTAATTTTTCTAGTATTTCATGATTATATGTAATTAACTTGGTTCATCAGATACAGATCTTCTGGGAGTTTGTTTTAATTTTTGGTGCAAGTTCCATTTTTAATGAAACTTTCAGAAGCACTGCTAGAATCAATATCAACAATATAACAATTACTTTCTTCTGAGAACTGAATGCAGTGGAATAGCTTGTCCCATCATTCAGACATTAGGCATTTAGGCATAGATTGATGCTGGTTATTAGATTGCGGATAATGAAAATGCAAAGGACCACTTGAGGATTTAAACCCAAAGCTGCTGAAATTCAGACCAGCACTCTACCACTCAGCTCTATTTGGCCACAGACACCTTGTTTGACCACTGACCTACTTTTTGACATTTTTGCACAGATTACCTGGAAGTCAATGACCCAATAAAAGACAAAATGGCTACTCTTACTTCCTTGCTGAGATTATATTGATTCCTTGCTGATGTTTTTATTGGTTAATGTGTTTTTTTAAATCATTGTGGAAGATGAATATTCTTTTGAGTGCTGACTACAGTCAATGTAGATTTTTAAAAAAAAAATCTTTAAGGATTAAAGTTACTTTCAGAATTCAGTATTCATTGGCATTAAAGATATTAAAAACTCCAAGTGCAAATTAAATAGAGTTTCAACTCCAAAACCAGATTTTATTAAATCACATGCCAAAGATTTAATATATCGAAGAACTTTTTTTTTCAACGTGAAAACTTCTTTTTTTTTTTTTTTACTTTTTTTTGATCTCTGGTTATTTGGGTTTTATAACAATTTCTAAACTCTAGAGTTTATACTGATGAGTACGAAAATGTTAATGAGATGATTTTACACTGTATAGGTGAATGTACATGAACTCGTGTCTGTGTACCTTAATTCTCATAGCTAGGTAAACCGATTCTGGCCATCCACTGTCCACTAACTTATCTGTAAAGTTTACACAGCGAGGGTCAATAGCAGGCATTGTCATGAATTCCTCAATAGTTCACCGGCCTGTTTAAATAAACCAATAACTCTTATTAAATAGCCTTGCTTACTGACCCTCATAAAGTGCTGGACATTACTGGTGGTGTGTCTTCATTTGGTGGTCAATCAGGATCAGGATTGTGTTAACGAAGTAATTATCTCACTGACCAGCTGACCAGTTAAGGTAATATTGCTTGTGAGTTTATTTTTGTGAGGTTTTTCTTTAAAGGGCAATCAATGTACATTAAATTCTTCAAGAAACGGCAGTCACTCGCTGTTTGACAAACTTTGATTACGATTAGTTGTGGTGACAGGCAGTTTTTTATTGACACATTTCGTAGAAGTTGAAATTGGATTTTTTCCTCTTTCTTTGAAAAGACTTTGTAGAGAAGGATATCAAACAATGAACAGAAGGCTAACAGTTGAAGTGCAGCTAAGTCAACAGTTATTGTGGAAGATGAAACAGAACGTTAAACAGAACGTTACTTAGATTTCTATAGGGAATTGCGTATCTTTTTGCAATCAATTGTTAAGAAGTTTGTGGTACTGAAGAGAGTTTATTTTGGTCACAGAAGCTGTATATGGTCGGTCGAGAAAACTTACAGATGACAGTAAATTTCTTGTCAGTTAATTGATCCACAACATTTTTTGTGAGTGTTTGCAGAAAACACTGCAATTACGAGAGACAGAGGATTTATCATTCTTTCTTTGAAATGCAGAAATTGCTTTGGATCACAAAAATGGTCTAATTACTCACTAATTTTCTCAATCTAGTAAATTTTTTGGGATATTATATTGTCTTGGCAGAAAAAATGAAATAAGAAACCTATCTGGCCGTCAAATATGGATGTGTATAGATCTTTTGTAAAAATGTGCTGAATGTACATGTTGTTAATTCTTGCTCCTCCAATACACCTGACCTTATAAACCTCTGATGATTTTAGAGGTCAGATGTTTGTTCTGCTTCCATTTTTCATATTTCTTATAAAGCCTTATACCTGGATCAAACTAATGCAAGGATGATGCATCTGTATTGTTGATTTCATTTAAGATGCTAGGGCAGCTACATTCTAACCGATATGCTATTTGGAAGGGGGTTAAAAGTTTTAGTCTTAAGGACATACAGAACACAGTTTTTAACTTAATGTTTCCTTTCTCCCTCTAGAATTTACGAGTTTTCAATAATTGAACAACCTTCATGTGATTTTTTCGATGTCTGTTAATGCTCTACACCTCCTTTGAATTAAATATTAGGGAATGCCAGCTACATTTTCTTTATATACTGTAAATGTATTAGCATGTAGGATATTTGGCGGAAACTAACCTTTGAAGAAGTTAGCGTAGATTTGATTTAGTGTGCTTTTCATCATTTTTTAGCTCACCTGAGCCGAAGGCTCAAGTGAGCTTTTCTGATCACATGGTTGTCAAAACTTTTCACATTTTCGACTTCTTCTCAAGAACCACTGGGCCAATTTTGTTGGTACAAAGCAATTCCTTGGGTGAAGGGGAATTTAAATTGTAAAAATGAAGGGACATAAAAAAATCAAGAAAAGACAAAAATAGGGTATTAAAAAATCTTCTCCTCAAGTACTGGGCCATGTTGGAAACATCCTGGTATAGTGTAGATTCTAAATTGTTCACATCATGACCCCCGGGGGAAGGGCGGGGCCACAATGGGGAATCAAAGTTTTATATAGAAATATATAGGAAAAATCTTTGAAAATCTTCTTCTCAAGAACCACTGGGCTAGAAAAGCTGAAACTTATGTGGAAGCATCCTGGTATAGTGTAGATTCTAAATTGTTCACATCATGACCCCCGGGGGAGGTCCACAATGGGGAATGTTTTACATAGAAATATATAGGAAAAATCTTTGAAAATCTTCTTCTCAAGAACCACTGGGCCAGAAAAGCTGAATTTTTCCTGGTATAGTTTCTCATGACCCCCGGGGGAAGGGCGGGGCCACAATGGGGAATCAAAGTTTTACATAGAAATATATAGGAAAAATCTTTGAAAATCTTCTTCTCAAGAACCACTGGGCCAGAAAAGCTGAAACTTATGTGTCCTGGTATAATGTAGATTCTCAATTGTTCAAATAATGACCCCCGGGGGATACAATGGGGAATCAAAGTTTTACATAGAAATATATAGGAAAAATCTTTGAAAATCTTATTCTTAAGAACCACTGGGCCAAAAAAGCTGAAACTTATGTGGAAGCATCCTGGTATAGTGTAGATTCTAAATTGTTCAAATCATGACCCCCGTGGGAAGGGCGGGGCTACAATGGGGTATCAAAGTTTTACATAGAAAGATATAAGAAAAATCTTTGAAAATCTTCTTCTCAAGAACCACTGGGCCAGAAAAGCTGAAACTTATGTGGAAGCATCCTGGTATAATGTAGATTCTAAATTGTTCAAATAATGACCCCGGGGGGAAGGCAATGGGGAACAAAGTTTTATATAGAAATATATAGGAAAAATCTTTGAAAATCTTCTTCCAAGAACCACTGGGCCAGAAAAAGTGAAGCTTATGTGGAAGCATTCTGGGTTAGTGTAAATTCAATAACCCCCGTTGGGGCCATTATAGAATGTTTTACATAGAAATATATAGGAAAAATCTTTGAAAATCTTCTTCTCAGTTTGGGCTGAAACACAAGTGCCCATGGAAGGATCATGGGGTAGTGTAGATTTCAAAATGTCTAAATTATGATCAGTTTCATGCATTATGTATAACAAGGGGGAAATTTAAAGAACAGAATTTAAAGCTTCTCAAGTTGCTTTGTTTTATTTATGTGAATGTATATGCATGTGCAAGACATTTAGCGTTGTACTTGATTTCGCGGTTGCTGCGTTCAGCCAAAGCCGCTAAAAAGAATATACAGCCAAATGTAATATGTTTACAGTATATATGAGATGGTCTCTTCAAAAGTGTTTAGAGTATAGGTTCATTTCCAAGAAACTGGAAGTTTTTTTTTTACTTTGGTTTGAAAAATTTGCATGAATGAATTTTCCATTTCAAGGAAGTGGTTAAATTACTCTGGAGTATATAATGTATTTGTTTTGTGATACCAATTTTTGCTGATATTCTGTTTATTGATTTGAGTTTCTTTTCAAGTATTCTGAAGCCTTCAAAATTTCAGTGAGAGAATAATAAAAACATTTTTTTTTAACTTTCTCAAGTTGCTTTGTTTTTATAGTTCAAGGCCAGAACAAATTTGAGATGTTACAGAAATCAATTTTTCAAGAGTTCAAAAGACAACCGATGTTTTGTTATCACCTGGATTAACAAAGCTTTAATTTCTCTGTAGTAATTTAGATCAAGGTTTTTAATTTCACTGTAATATATAAGATGCATGTCAGACCTTTGTTCATTTGTTGTTGAAGATAAATGAGAAGATAATTATTTTTTCTTCTGAGAGGAGAGTTGTAATAATTATGGCCCAACTTGATGATAGTAAGTATCTCATTGTGTAAGTCTAGTAGGCCTGGCTTTTATAATTTTAATTAAACATTAAGTAAGGTTAGGGTTTAATGTTATAATATATCATTATAATGAAATAATAAAACTGATGATCTATCAGACTCCAGTCTGAGACACGGAATTAACATAATATTACAGTACTAAAGATTAAGACATCTTTCTTCTCCCTTTGTAATTAAAGGTCTTGCAAATTTAAGATACATGGAGACACACTTCTTTTTAAAGAGTGACAATAAAGTAATTAGGAAAAATCTGTTATGAAAATTGATATGAAAGTCCTTTGAGTTTCTCTTTGTTAAAAAATACAAGATCAGATACATCCTCTTGTGAACAAGGTAAAAGAGTAAATTAATGATGAATATTTATAAAAATGATATGATAAATTTACCCCCTCCCAATTCCCTCATTAATCCATCGACATTAGGCTTAGTTCTTTAAATTGTTTTATCTCGAGTCAGACAAAATTTTGAAAAATATTGACAGATATGTTTAAACTTAAATCAGCTGGAATCAGTATGGTTTGAACTTTGTGGTGAAATCATGAAAGAGGGCATTGTAGAGTAAGAAAAACAAACACTCTTTAGTCCCTGGAGTAAACATGTTTACCAGGTCAATATGATTCACTGACAAATTGGCATCACTCCTGCATTAGGAGAAATAAAATTTTGCATTGACTAATGCTGCAGGCAATATATCACGATATAAAATATTTAAAATTTTGCATGTATTCTTGATATCCTGATTGGGTTATGTCGGCGCAAGTGGCAAGCTAAGTTTCTTGTGGCACAACTTGTTGAAATAAATCAAGTTGTAATATTAAAAATCATATTTCATGAATTGTCCTTATAATTGCATATTTTACCTGATTCTTTTTATAACAATTTATAAAATATCGTGGAGAGTTATTGTGAGAAATAATCATGATCTATAATCGCATACTGATTACTGTGGAGAGTTAAGAAATAATCATGATCTATTGAGTATTAATTCTGACCACTAGTTTCCATTGTATAAACACTTTACATGTAGTTGTTTACCAGCCCAGAAGAAGCAACAAGTCCTAGCCAGTTTTTCTCCCACCAGAGTACTCCACAGCGTAAACAAATGATATGCCATAAATAAAGGTATTGATATAATGTGATGATATCACTATATACTAATAATAGAGTGGGTTACATAACATATAACATGTGACATTCATAAAAGATTATCTCTCTAAACAGCCCCATGCATCCTCCCTATAACCCCCTCCCTCTCCCCCTTAAACACACACACACATTTTATCTCTAAAGAACTTTATTCGGTAATAACCAATATTTGCCCCCCAAATCAAACTTTGAAGGAGATATATTTGATTAAGTTCTTAAACAGGGGAGTATATGCTGACTTCAAAGCACTGAATATTTTCATAATGTAATGAATGTACGTAATGACGTTTTTAACATGAGGTAAATTTCAGTTTTTTATGAATTTTACAGAAAAATGTACATATTTTGTTGATATTTTGAATAAAAGTCACCGAGCGCATTTGTGTTCAGGCTCAATATTTTGATATAATGTGTAGAATGATAATATCAATGAAATATGTAAATATTGTTCCTGAACAAACTTGCGCTCTATAAATTTTAAAGCTAAAATTGTTGAAATCTTGTCCATTTTGTCCTCTTTCTTAATAAGGATATAAAATCGGACTAGTTTGTGACATCATAAAAACAAAAATTGTGAATACACTTCTTCATGACACTATAATATTTTTCACACTTCTTTGACACTATAATATTTTCTGTTAATTTATATTTCTCATACAATTTACTGAATTCAGCACATTTAAGGAAGTTTTCAAAATTTGACTTTTGTGGGGGCATATATATGCAATATACTGCATATAGTTCTTTGTCTGGTTTGATATTTTTTAAATTAATTAAACTGTCCCATTTGCTATGATTTTTTTTAAATTAAATATGTTTTCTTAATTAACGTATAAAAAAAATCATGTATTTATTTAATTTAATGGTTTTTAAATTAATGAAGTTTTTGAGCATAGAAGTAAAATTTTACAAATTACACCCCCCCCCCTAAAAATCTGCATGTTCTAATAGGGACTATAGTGCTTCATTTGATCTCTGAACAGTTGTAATCGTCATTAAATATGCAGATTGGAACATTTTTACTTAATAAAGCCTTTGCTTGGTCACATACCTGGTACAACTGAAATGATAGAGGTTATTCTAACTAATTACTTATTATGAGGATTGCTGTTCTGTGTAAAACCAAAATTATTATAGCTACAATCTATAAATATGAACAAACATATGTCAATAGATCTCTTTTGTGAAATACTCAGCATTTTCCTCAAATATCAATGTTCTGAATATTTGATGATTATGTTATTATGCTCGTAATTAAATTACACAATTACGCTTGCCTTGGTTATACTATGATGTGTCTGCTAAGATTGGATGCCAGCTTCCTGGAATTCTTGTGTATATAGACAGAAAGTGAGTCAGGATACTGCATGTTCTTATCAAATAATTACATGTCAAGTATTGTTCAAGTTTACACCAGTATATAAATGTTTGTATCTTGTTATCAGCATAGACAGTCCCCATTTAATTGGCCACCTAAGTGCTTCATTTGATTCAATTGGTGCCTGTTGATTGTCAGCTAGGGCAGAGAGAGAAAACTGGGTTGTTAATGGACCCCAAAAACAGGCAGCCAATGTGAAAATGGAAAAGTAATGTCCTTTGGGGGGAAGATAAATTGAGTTAGAAGAGAAGAAACAGCTAAATGTTTGGAGGAGTTGGACTTCTCCTTTTGTGTACCTCAGGGCATCAGATCTTGGGACGATAGGAATAATGAGTGGCTGTAAATGTTGCAAATGAAGAGGAAGTCTCTCTCCTGAGGGAGCCTGTAGATAAACGTACAGGAAGGTGGCGTTAGAATTTACAGGCCTCTGATGGACCTGGTGCTAGTTTATTTGATAACTGTATTATCTGGACAGCCCATATATTGATGTTGATCTACATACTTAATAGTCAAATAATTGTGATATATCAGAGCTTAATTGAGTTTATTACGTCTTTCATACAAAATAGTTTTAAGGTTAAATAAACTTGTTTATTTGAAAAGCTGTCTGTTAACTATCAAACACTAGGATACTAAATCTTTTGTAATTATAAACAAATAAAAAGTAGTTTTTTTATTAATATTATTTTTTATTTTGGGTTTCATTTATTTTGTTTTCAAAATGCCAATCTGAACTTATCTGTTTTTTTTTATTTTTTTTCAAAGACTTTACTTTCATAAATGTAATGTTTTCAAACATCTCCTCTGCTTCCAATTGCTGTGTATGAAACAACTTTGTACCCATTGCTATAGTACACAGTGTTGTGCAATTAAAAATATAATTATTGCAAATGCAAAGTTACCAAATACAGGGGCAAAAATTAAAATAATTGAACTTTGAAAAAGAAATTAATTGCTGATAAAAGTCAGGTACTGAAGTTTTAATTCTCAATCTGTGTTTAAATATTATGAAATAAAATTAAAATGAACTTCAATAAATTATCTTCCCTTTCTCTGATCATTGCACTAGCTCATTTAGAATGAAATTAAATTCATTTTGTTTTCATCTTAAATCATTCAAAACAAAAGAAATGTATTTTATGTGAGTCACAAAACACTTATCTTTCAGTTGATTGAGTGATCGTAAATAATTTAAAGATATAGCTGCATGTATTTACCATAAACGGAGGAATAGAGGAAATTCGAATTAGGAAAAAACGATCGTTTTTGGAAGTAAATAAGTCAGGTAGTTCTGCAAAACGGATAAGATTATGGATTTATTGACAGTAGGAGTATTGTTGTCTTGAAAATATAAACTGGTTGGGAATTTTATAGCCAAAAACGATTTAAAATACCGGTTGTGCTTTTCATGTATTGCGTGTGTAGTTATATTTTTTACTAGCCCGACGGGCTACCTCCTTGTAGAAAACCACTTTCCCGACCCCCAAAAATCCCTGGGCATCAGGGGATTAATTGCACACCCCTGGTACTATGAACAGTTCTGGTGCAAAACTTCACAAACTGCTTCAATCTCACTATAAATCCCGCGCATCTGTCATACAAGTTTCAAAGTTCTTGTGTGTTTGGTGCAAAAAAAAATTGTAGTCGGCTTTTTTTTGGAAGCGCGCGCGGACATTTTTTTTTTTAATATTATAATTTGCATTTGTAATAAATAGAAGCGGCGAATCCGACGAACTATATTAGAAATTGGTATGGCCTTATAAACAGATGTAGTCATTTATTTTGTTTTCCAATCTCTGTTATTTTTTATTCGAAGTTCTAACTCTGTGTTGCTGTATCCCTATTCATTTGTCAAACTGTCTTATCCTATTTCTCCTACATTTTAGACGGGAGGTCAAGGCTGAAAATTCTGGCATCATCTAACTTTTGTGTCAGATGGATATGCTTACTCTAAAAGGCATAGAATTCCCTCCTCCCTGCCCCCTCCCCCTCCAGTACCACCCCACCCCCTATAGGCCTAAAAAATGTACATTTTCTTTTAATTGACAACCCCTCCACTGTTTAAGTATGCATTATGGCTAAATGTTATGTAGTAGGTCAGAGGACCATGAGGTTTCTGAACTCAGCTTTCTACCCCAGGGTTCCCCAAGAGCCCGGGGGGTGTAGTTCTTTTAGGATATAAATTAAACTAAAGTGCTCGGAATTATTTCTGAAAATTTGAAGCAGTTGAGGAACAGTTCATCTAATAGGCCTAATTTTGCTAATTTTGCAGATTTGCAGTAAGGTTCCAGATGCTGCATTAGTAATCTGTTTGAAATTCTTGATGAATAGTTTCTTTTCCTGTAAGCCATATAATTCCCATCAAACTTGCATGGCTGATGACTCTAAAGATGCAAACTAACAATCAATCAGGCTCTATTCATGTCCTTTTAAAAAAGACTAGTATTACATAATCTGACTTTGAATCTGCACTGCATTGGCCAAGTGGGTCGATCTGGATTAAGAGTAAATAGACAAGATTTAATTAAAAGAGAAAAATCTTTCTCTTGATTAAAAATTGTAGTTATGAGGTAGCTACATGTAATTTACACTGTAATTTGATATTTCCAAACAGTATAGTTTTTAGTCTATAAATTAGAACATTTTTAAGAATTAAAGAGAATCTGTAGAGCTTAATATCCCTGATACACACTTTTCATCCTGAGGTTTTCATAATCTGAGGACAAGTTGTCTTACAAAAGCTCAGTTTTTGCAAGACAAACATCTTAAGGCCCTTTAGTTATGTCAACATGGTTTTCCACATTAAAACCTGTTTCCTTTTCAAGGTTCATTCAAAAACTGCTGATATATGAATATACTTAATTCTCCATTCATATATCCCCGAGATCTCATAAAGGAGAAATTTAAGATTTTAATGCCTCTATGTATGTAATGTGTGTCAAGTTTTAATGTCTGTGCCTGTTTAAGTGTACATCATTTCCTTGTTTCTATGACTTAATATATCAGGGTCTTTACTCCACAAACAGACAGGAAGACTGATAAATTTCAAATGGTAGTCACATTAAAGCCTCACTTTAGACATGGTAGGGGAACTTCATTTTTAACTGCTCTTTAAGATGGATGGATAACAGATCATTTATGTGTTTTGCTTTTATGTCAATGAACTGCTGAATGGTGTAAGATTCTATCTAATTTGTCAGTTATATATATGTGTGTAGTTTTATTTCTTCCTCTTCACAATTTTTTTGTTTTCAGGAAGTGGTTTCTTGAATTGATTTTCAAATTTTATGGAGAAATCCTCCGTTTTTTAGCAGTTGAATGTTCCGATTCATCATTCTTAAACTTGATTGTAGTTGATGCGTGTGGAATACTGACAGAGCTAATGGTCTGCTGTCACACAAATTAGATGTAGACCAGATTATCGCAGCAACCTGAATCACAGATTATCAATCTTTGCTAGGGTTGATTTCAAATGCTTCGAATTACAAGATCAATTATTCTAATTTGTTCAATATTCCAGTCAGCCTGCTAGATCGTCATGACCCCAAGATCATAAAGCAAAATTAAATTAATTTTTAAAAACAATTAAGTCAAAATTTCATCCACCTGTGAAATGTTTATTACGATTGAACTGGAACTCTTTAATTTGCGGGCAAGAAAAGAATGGTTTTGCAATATGTTTAAATTATGGCATTTTATCTAGAACTGTTTGACTTCAAAATTATTTTAGCATAATTTGTAAACAAATTTTTGACTTATATTAGCTTAAGATGTTTGTGATCCCAGGACCTGATGGGTGAGAGGTGAACATGTTAATGTATTGTGGTGTTGACACTTTTCATTAGGGTGACAAAGTACAAAAGTCAACACATTACAAATCTTGACAGGGTTCACAAAGTCTTCAGTTACACATATACTTAAAAACCTTGATGAATTGTTGTAAACAAATTAAGCTTAAGTTCTGTTTAAAAAAAAAAGCCATGATGAATTGTTCACAGCAAAGTTCTGGTGATATTTTGTTTCTCAATGGAAGTATTTTTATAGCTGTCCAATATGCAACATTATGAAACATGTCACACTTGACCAAACATCATGTTCCTGAATAAGTAGTTGAATTCCTCTTTCATCTACACTATTTAAACTTTTTGTGTTTATAATTACCCAACAGCCTTGTTGCAACCCTGAGTCAATAAAGGATCAGCATGATTGATTGTTATAATACTGAAAATTCCCTTAGGGGGCCTCCGCTGGACATTAGTAAATAGAGGGCCCCTATTGATCATTTGCTGTTTGGGGGAAGGTGAAGGTCGCCTTTTATCTGCCAGTATTGAGGCAGTAACACATGTGCCTCGATCAGTCTAGGGTACATGAATGAACAGTGGAAAGTTTAAAAAATCGGTGTTCACTGAAACTTGTGCTTTTGTGGGAACCTCTTTAAATCACAAATTCACTTTTGGGGATTAAACTTTGTATAATTTTGACAGGTAAGTTGTTAGTGCGGTTTAATTGTGAATGAGATTTTTGTTGCAGAGTTCAGAATTAGGGATGAATATAGGAGAAGACTGAAAGTAGGGAAATGTGTGGAAAATCTGAATGATGAAAGCCAGAACAAAGTGAATCTGTCACAGGGTAGTTGTATATTGATCTTAAACTGTGTAAATAGCTGTAAAGGGTCAATAAACCGGCCTATAAAATGATATTAAAGTGGATCTTTGGCTAAGGGATACAGTAAATTGTGAAAAATTGTATAAAAATATGTGTGTCATATAATGCAAGCTACTGGCTGACCCACTTTTGAAAAGAGATGTCGATCATGGTCTATTTATAAAAAAAGAAAGAAGGGATAATCAAAGTGTATAATTTTTTTTAACACTTTAGGAATTAAAAGTACAGGATAAGAAGATCAAATTTTTCTGGTCACTGTGAACTAAATTAGAGGGGTATACGCTTTATGTTTAGATCGGTAAACTGCAGAATGATAGAACAGCTAGGTACCTGAGAACTGATTTAAATGCTCAGGAAAATGTATATTGCGTGTCACTTCCCAAAATACTTCGAATTCTTCAGTAAAATAAAAAGATATATATAATACAGAGATATAATATGGTGATATTTCAATGCGCAATACGTATATGACTTGCGCAATCATTGTTTATAAAACAGGTATTCAAAAACCATTGCGGTGCATTCCATTGACATGACAATATGACAATATCCAATGATATAATATGACACATGTGACTGCATATCTAATATAGTATAGGCTTTAATAGAAAGGGTGTATTTATTGATCCTGAAATTTTATATCTTTGTTGTACAGAATTGGCATGTAAAGTAGAAACAATGAAAAAATGTCCAAGGAACTGAATAATTGATTTAAATGCAGTACATCAGATTGTCATGAGATGGTGAGAGTGAGAATTCTGCAACTCTAAGGCAGCTGTTACATTCAGTTGCCATGCATCAGAAGTCAGAACATCCCATCCCAGTTTGTAAAATACTTGTTTTGTATGTCATGTGTGCGAAGCATGCACTTAAAAGCTTCAATGGTGTCAATCTGAGTGCAAGTTAGTGTGCTGTTCATGTGATGCAACTATGGCGCTAATCCTGAAATATTAATTTAGAATTTGGCCCACAGAGGTTCTAAGTTCATGAAGTACAGGCAAATTTAGATGATTTTCTTTATTGAATATAAATTGATGTGGTATATGAGGAAATATGAAGGGTTAAGTTGCAGAGCACACTGAGTTCTCACCCTTTCCTGTGTCACTGCTACATGCAGTTCTAAATATACCAGTAATTAGTGCCGAAGACTTTGACCCCTTTGTATTCTGGCTAGGATTAACTGATGGAGGAACAGATGGGGCCTGATATAATGCCTGATGGTTAGATTCCCTGGACAGGCTTAGAACAGGAGGAAATCACTGGGGGACAGTAAAATGTTACAGGGACCTGGCTATTATCTGCTAATCATCTGTCACTTATTTTGGAACCACTCTGGCTGACCTGCAGAGGTACAATAAGGCAAGAAAATAAGGTCAGAGGATTGCCTCTCTTCTCTTCTGAAGCAGATTTGCCTGTAATTTTTCTGTAAATTTTTTTGAACTCGTAGTATTTTATACAATAAAGAATTGTTTGACTAACAAATTAATGAGAAGTAGCAGTTATTTTGGGAGAATGGGTTCCGGTTAAAAGTGAAAGACAATACAATCATTGAGCATACAAAAACACTATATATATATTGTTACATAATTTTTGTAAAAGGGAAATATGGAGAAAACAATCAGTAATTTCTTTCAAAAGTTCATTGAAACAATTTAAATTGGGAGCTTTAAGCAAATAGTCAGACCTCTAAAAACGTCAATGTTGGGATCATGAGCCAAAGGGAACTAAGCATCTCCTTTTGACTTATAATTTTACCTGTATGTATGTGGTGTTGGAGGGAGGAGGGAACAGCATGACCATCTGTAGCATTGGGGATACATGCACCTGCCTTCAGCATTTCTGAAGCTTAATTACCACAAGCTGTGTCTTAACTTTATAAAGTATGATTCATCTAAGGATAGTTTACAGGGTTAGTAGTAAAAGCTGTGTCTTAACTTTATAAAGTATGATTCATCTAAGGATAGTTTACAGGGTTAGTAGTAACATCTGATCAACATTTTATGCATCAGAGACTTATATGTGAATCTAATTACAATCTCAGTAGCAGTGGTATCAAAGTCACAGGCTTAGCATAGAAGCTTAACTGATGTCTCCTACATATGCTGCATCTGACACTCATTTTATGCCCAAGTGGTTATCCTTGTCAAGGGAGGTGGGGGATGGGAGGTCAGTCTGGTTTGAAATTTTGGTTTATAAATGACAACTTTTTTCAGCAATGCAATAATTGCTTGAAAAAAAAAAATTTGCATACTCTGTAAACTTTAGCCTGTATATCTTACAATAAATTCCATAAAGTAAGAACTGAAAAAGAAATAAATTAGAAAAAAATCACTATGAAGAATGTTTATAACATTTCCGATTAAGCCTGGACTCACTTTTAATGACTGTTGCCAGGGTAAAGATGGGTTTGTGAAGTTAATTAAAATCCAAATAAAGATGGATAGGGATCAAGGACTGAAATCAATTTAACATGACATGGCTGTTGTGGCTCAACAAGGTCATATCCCTGCATGTAGTTGTATTACTGAAATATGGGGAAACTGAGTTTAATGGAAGGAGAAGGCCATACATAGAAAACCCCACACTATTCTGATGAACATAAGTATGTGTCATTTGAGTATATTTTACATTTAAGGAAAGTAAACTGGTAATCCAAGGTTTCTGATTTATATTTGTGATGATCAAGATACACAAATACAGCACATGAACAGTTTAAATGTCCTACCACTGAAATTCAATATTAGCATTTTACAAAAGCTAACACAATCATGAATTCATTGCAGAAAATATATAGGTTTTTGAAAACATAAAGAACAGATTGTGACTATTGATCAGAATGTGTCATTGAAAATTGAGAAATGCTTTTAACTAAAAGTATCCAGTTACCAGGGGATTAAACTTGAGAGCTAGAGACAGGAGAGGCTTTAAAGCATTAGCTTAAACCACAACTCTTCTCCAGACAGGCATATTTCTGGCTTCTAACTTAAAATTCTGACCAAAAAAAACATTTCTGCAGCTATACAGTTTGTTACATACAAATCCAGCGTGACCTTGGTAATGATGATGTTGATGGAAGAAATCTGTTTGTTTACATCATTCAGTGAATCATCAGTACCAATGAAGCAGGGTAGAGACTCTCCAAAACCCATCTCCTCTGTATCAATGTATGAGATAATACCTCAAACTATTGGTAGGGCTGTCTTTAGATCAAAGAATGAACACACCTCATTTCCAAAAGTGAGATCTCGTTTATATAATTAATTTGTTTCTCTTGCTGCAAAGCTAAGATCATGATACGGTGGAATGTTTGATGTTGGCACCTGAAAGATTTTATTTGAGTTTAACTGTTTTGTCATTGTGTATTGTCCCACAGTTAATTTACATAACAGTATTTAGAGTTACATGATGCTAGCTATTTATAAATTGATTTAACTTCCTCCGTAGATATAAGATTACATTCAATAATTTCAATCAATTTTAGGCTGAATTATCCTTGACATTTTCACATATAAATATATGTACTCAAAGATTCAAAGCTGTCGTTATATATATCACCAATGACTATATATAAAAGTGAATTTTCACTTTGTTCGCTTGTAAAATTGTCATGCAGGCAAACCATGGACTAATTATACCACTTATCGGTTCAAGAGTCATAATTGCATGCAAGTTAAAAGTTAAACTGACAGTTTTATATGTGATAATTTTAGACTGATTACATAAAAATATTACTTCTTATATTATGCTTAAGCTTTTTTCTTTTTTCTTTCAGGTAAGTTTCAGCTTGACAGTTTGTTTCTTTGAAATCATACAAGAGAAAATAGAAAAAATGGATATATGGTCAAGTGTGGAGATATGGTGTAGGTGTTTCCAGGAATAAGGGGGAAAAAAGCTGAAGTGTTTGTTTCCAAGCCTGTGTTTTTTGGGATCTACTTTTTATTAAGAATTCATTTGATACCATCCTGAAGAGGCAGGAGTTGATTCATTACATCTCAAAAGGAAGATAAATATTTAATAAAAAAGAATATTTCTGTTAAGCTTCTAATTTCCGCTTGAACCAATGTTAACCAACGAACAATCCAAGGTATCTGGTATTTTTTTGTTTTTTTATTACACTTTTTAATGAAAAAAGAGGCAATTATATGGGAATATAATCACCGACATTGATGGAATATTGTATGATGTAGAGAAAAGTATACTCTTTAAAAATTAAAATGATTGCGATTTTTTCCCCTCTTTGATTGGGTGAACATAACCTGTTCAGTGTGTTTATGTAATCTGATATACAGGAAGTATATATTCAATTCATAGGTGGATATTTTACAAACGAAATTGTTTCATGTACATTTTGGCAACATGCAGTGCCCTTTGTCCTTAAGTTGACTTTGATTTCATAAGATATTCATTATACACTCAAAATTAACTAGAAGCTCCCAATTATATTTTAACATTTTAATATCAATTCTCTATAAAAATCAAAATGACGTGGCCACGCAATGTCTTGGATTCAGCTAATTTTTTATTACCGGTATTAAGTTTATACATGTTACTTATAAGATTATACATGTTCTACAATTATACATGTTCTAAGATTATATACATGTTATAAGATTATACATGTAAGATTATACAGGTTATAAGATTATCATACACTTCAGGATTGTAGATCAGGCAGATACAGATTAAGCTATCATGTTTATTATTACTAAGATTTCATTGATCAGATTTAGGATAAGTTAATCATGTTAATCTTTAATGAAGATCTGACAAGATAGCAGCTATATAGGCTTCATTCCATTGCATCACTTGTTTTCCCTTATAGCTTCAAAGACATAATCCCAAGATTAACTTCATTTGGTTATTGTAATATTCTCTTTTATTTAATTATTTTGACAATATTAGTCTATAAGATTAATTGCAATTTTCTATGTATTCAGTTAAATTTTCATAAAGTCTTCACAAATTTTTCTTTTATCCATCAATTTGATATGTAATATATTGTCAAATATTTTTTTTCTAATATAAATTTTGTTCTCTTAGGGTATGAAACGGAATTCAAACTTGCAATTTTTAACTGCATGTCTATGAATTACTGGGATCATATTGCTGATTGAGTTTTATTCTAAACAAATCTTTACATAACAGTAACTGTTTTTTGTGTGTTGGCATGAAATACCCCAAAAATTATTTACATGGAGGTACAGGACATATATAACTATAGCCTTCTATCAGTCTAGAGTAATTAACCTACTACGTCACAACCAGATCTCAGTAGGAAATTAGTCCATTAACAAATCGGCAGTATTTATTGAACAGTGTATATATAGAATTCTCTTGATCTAGCTAAGTCTCCCCCACTTCTATACTTGTGGACTTCTTTACCATGTTTACAGAGGTTCATTGTAGCCTGAGGGTGTACACTTGACCTGGTTCAGGCGTTGAGCTTGTGTCCATTCTTAACAATGGTGACCCCATGGCATGATGTATTAATTATGTGTTAGCCATCAGATAACTTTCTCTATCAATCATCGACATTTTGGGGGGTGTATTTTACACCAGTGCTGGTATTTTCAGCCCTGACAATGTCTGTTAGCTAAGTTTGTCAAGATAGATGCCGGTACATAGTTTTTTTGAAGTACAAGGATTAGGACTTTGGCTGTTGTAGACAGTCATTAATTATGACATTCTCTCTCTCTTGTCTTGACCCTGCATTAATTACGACAGAGGACACTTTTTAATGGACAGACTGTAATGTGAAGGTCAAATTCTACCGTGGTTGGCTTGCTTACTTGACTTCATAATTCTCTTGTGTTTTATGTGTGTTGACTTACACTTTTTGTTTGGTTGGTTTTTATAAAGAGGGAGGATATAATTGAGAAGGAAAATAATCAGCTGGGTAAGGAAATTAAAACAGTACAATATAAATAAAACTTACTGGTAAATTCAGTTAAGGCAGGAGAATTTCTTGGGAAGTAAAGTCCATATCTTGCCAACATGAGGTTGATTAAGAATAAAGCAACAGGTTTGTGTAGCTTTTTTATGCAGTTTCTTCATGGCAATTATATTAGTTCAATGTTGAATTAGTGGGTAACATTTGGGTAAAATCTTTTCTGTGTTTGATGTCTGTCTGAGCCAGATTGGTTAGCTTTATTTCTGTCCAAGGGGACGTGCAGACATGTATTTTATTGAGAATTAAGGGTTCATCTGTTGGTTAAGTGAACTCCCTGAGTTTTCCATTACATTCTTCAAAAAGTGAAGCCATCTTTAATAATTTCAGACACATAATTCCGGGAAGGGGATTTTTGCAACAAAAAGCAGTAACTGCAAGGTGAGGGCATATTGATACAGCTGTATCCAAAATAATACTACACAGGGGTGGCACGGAGTGGGTTATACTGTGTGTTAGCTTAATAGTTCATCACCACTTTTAATTATTCACAAACACATAGGTGGGTCATTTTCAAAATAAGTCCATTTTTTAAATGACATATTTTTGAAAAATGAAAGTGGTTTTACTATGATTTTTTCAACTTTATTTGAATAATATAGTAATAAACTACTAAAATCCACTGCATTGCACAAAAGAAAATATTTCTTTTAAAAAATAACATTTTATCTTAGATTTTTATCTTGAAAAAATTATCATTGAATGCCAATATATGATCTAATATATTTTAAAAGCATGTCAAACTACCATATACCAAACAGAAGCAAAATCTATGGGTTTTTCTTCAATTGCTGAATATTTATATGCTATCTTTAATTAGAATAAACAGTTACAGAAAGTTATTTATTTCCAAAGCAATTTAAACACATAATTAACCAAAACAGTAACAGGAAGTGGGATTTTTTTGAAATAAAAATTGACTTTTTAAAAACAAAAACCAGTAACTGCAAGGTGAGGGCATATTGATATCCAAAATAATACTACACAGGGGTGGCATGAAGTGGGTTATACTGTGTGTTAGCTTAATAGTTCATCACTTCACTTTTAATTATTCACAAACACATAGGTGCATTCCCTCTTTATTAAGAAGGTAACAGATAGGACATGTATGTTAAATGCACAATACTAGTATTTAGTGGGCGGCAGTTAAATTAATCTGTAAATAAATTCAATTAATATGAGGTGCAAAATTTGTACATATCTTCACATGGTAATATTTTCCCTATCATTTAAATAAGCACGTCCAAGACATAATTTTTCTGAATTATCCAACGCTTAAAAAATTTTTTTCCTATTTTTCTGATAATTAATGTGACTGTTATTTTACCAACCATAGAATATTTTTTATAAAACATAAACTATACTGTCATTTGCTGCCATATGTAGGATGCTCCAAAATTTAATGTTTTATTCCATAATTCTTTTTTTTTAATTTTGAATGTATATGTAAATTATCTGCTCTTAGTTTGGAGTTGCTTTAGACACACCCTGTGGAGGAAATGAAATGTTTGGATAAGTTTCTTTGTTCACACAGAAATCTTGAGTCAGCTGCTCTTGAACTGTGATGCTCTGCCTTTGGCAGGCTAATTGATTCAGTAGATAACCAACTAAATTCCCTACTGTGTTCCTTGTTCTGACAAATGTTTGCAGGGGAAACGGATTTCAGTGCAGTGCAAGAAAGATAACTCTTACGCTTTCATCTGTTAATTCAAAAGCTAGGCAATATAATATATTAGAATATAGGTGTATTAAATTCATATTATATAAAAAAAAATATTCATTAATAAGGTGTTTAAATTAAGTTATTTGATTGAAAACAATTTTTATCGTACATCTAGTATAAATATTTTATCAAAAACGATAAGCTATAGCAGGTGAATCGTGGGTAATTCCTTGAGTCAGAAGGTTATCTGATTTCGCGCTCCATCCTGTGACTTGTTCCCTCTGCACTAGCTGCTTTCTGTTGTATGATAAACATATGCTTTCAAAAGCTGTTGGATGGTGGGAAAAAAAAGAACTTGGATGCATTAAAACAGCTAGCTAGAGTTCATTAAACCTCACCGAAATCCCCAGACAATGAAAATAAACACGTGGAAAGAAGAATTCCTGTTCGAAAATTAAAATAACCACCAACGGAGTGTAAGAAAAGAAGGAAAATATACTTCAAGCAAGGTTTATTTTTGGAATACACCGGTTGGAAAAATTCCTCAGTGGCAGTGGAATGGAAAAACTCTTGGAACCTTCATTTTCTACACTATAAAGCCAACAGAATTGGAAGTCTTTGATGATCTCATTTACATTGGAGGATTTGTGTGCTAGCTAATAATAAATATACTTATGACAAGTATGTTAAAGTTTGACCGAGCAAAAGACCAAATTCAAGGAAAATCAATAGACACTAGAGCTGGAAATAATGCAGTTTAGTTGTTTCTTGATCCCGGGACTTCCATAATTTCTACTGTTACAACTTGTGTTTGGATTAAATGAAATTGGTGGGAGTTTTGTGAATAGCGTATGTTAGTAGCTATAAAGAGACGATTGCTTGAGAACAGAATCGAACAGAATCAATCATTATGCTGCTAATGTATTTTTTGTGAAGAAAGTATATCTTTATTCTGGAATTGCTCTAGAAACGGTTTGTGTCTGGGATCCCGGACACATCTTGCAAGTGTGATTTACAGAACATTTTGTACAGGAATAATGGTGTATGGATTAATTGATCTGATCTGATGAAGGAAGGAAATATTTCTCTAATTGCTAAATATAAACTATTTCTGGTTCTATTCCTGATAATATGACCTATTTCTAGTAATGAGGGCTTATTTTAAATAACTTTCCCCTTGCAGCAGCTAGGAGTCAGAAGTTCTTGGAGGATTTCTGACCCAAATTTTCTGAGGATCTAGGAGAATTGGCCAGACGATTTTGATGGTGATATATAATTCAGTCCTACTGCTGTCCTCATAGTGAGAAGTCTATGGAGAATTTATGTACCCTGAATAATTAGGAAGCCTTTGGGAGTTAAATGACCGGATTATTTTTGTTGAGTCATTTTAACCCTAGGATCATTGACCAAAAAGAATCGAGGGTTGTAAGATCTTCTGATTGGATGGAAAAAGGTATTCCATGACCTGCCAGAAAATAAAAAGAGGGAAAATTTACACAGTGTGGAAGATAGGATTGTTATGGTAGCAGGATAAAGTGAGATGTTATCGGAGAATTTTTAATGTGTTCAGTGGTTAGATTGACCTTGAGTGACAAAGTATATTAGGAGAAGCTGACTGAAAACTAGGAATTATATTAACCTTCGAGGAATTATAATGGTCATACTTTGTGATTTTTTATATTCATTATTTACTGCTTGGCTCATCACCTAATTGGCAAAATTATCTTAGTACATAAAAAGTGTTTAGGATCTGGGGTAATTAGCATTGTAACAAGAAGGTTGTAGGAGGCAAGTAGCCTGCAGAATGGATTTGAATTAAAATATTTCCTGGATCTGAGATTTGTGACTTTAATTAGTGGGCTTCATTAACGGTGGAGACATGTCCAGTCTATATGTGCAGTGTCTGAAATCTCGTGTTGAAAAAGCTTGGAAGGAGGAAATGAGAAACCATGAACAAACCGTCTGTCCCCCTGTACATATGCAGGTAATCTTAAACAGATTGAGTAGAAGCTTATAATAGCAATGATATTGTATTAATGGTGTTTATAGAGGGTTCAAGTGCTTAGCTTAGTGAAGAAGATATTTTAAACTGCTGAAACTATTCCTGTAATTTTTAAAGAACTTGGAACAATTTGTTATATTTTTGCCCTTAAGTGCTGTAGGTTAGAATTCATATAGCACATGACTAGTAGAGAGTCAGACACAATGTAAAAAGTCATCTTCTGCCATTATGACTTGTCTGTCTGAAGCTAGTTGTGTATTTCTAAAGAACTTTGAACAATTTGCTTTCCCTTTTGCCTGTGAGTACTCAGTAGGTCAGATCAGAGTAAGAGAAGAGTTTCAGACACAGTGGAAACAGCCAGTCTTTATTTTATGTCTTGTCTGTCTGAAACTATTCATGTATTTTTAAAGAACTTTGAACAATTTGCCTTTACTTTTGCCTATAAGTAGGTCAGATCGGAGTAAGAGATGAGTTTCAGACACAGTGGAAACAGTCTGCTGTGCTTTAGAAGTCCTCACTGTTACATGTCATTCTGCCACGACTGTCTTGTCAGTCTGCCAGGTCTTCACGTGTTTCCTCTCCTACCAGAGGTGTAGAGACGTGCCCGATGTGTGGAGAATTCCCTGTCTTGTTCACATTATCCAGTATAGATTGTCTGTCCTATTTGTTACACATGTTGCAATGATGACAGCTATTGAGTACCGGTACATTGTACTGTAAGAAGGTGGTATTAACTAGGTTAATGAACAACATGGTACAACATTACTAGATGTAATATATCCTATATTTACTGGGTTTATTGACTGACAAAAATTGTGAGTAGTGTTCACAAGAAATATTAGGGCATGTTTTCCTTTTGTTTCTTATAGAATTTTTATTTTGAAAGTTATTCATCTATCAGGTTCTCTTAATTTCAGATATGCGTCATCTAAAACATTTTGAAAATTGGAAACAAATTATTTATGTGTGTAGGAGAAATAATGAAACACCAATTTCTTTTTGCTTATTATGCCTATAGGAATGAAAATCAATGTTTAATTTTCTTGTTGAAAATTGACAAATTATGAATCAAGACCAAAATATCATTAAAATATATGATAGGAAAATATTGAATATTAACATTTTTTACACTTGAGTTTTAAATATTAGTTCTCTTTGAAACTCAGTTTTTATACATTTGTCTATGTAAATAAATACCAAAATGGGACAGGTGCTTGAAGGAGAAAGTCCTTTGTTTCAAAATGTTTTATGGTTGCCCTTTCCTGATATGTAAATATTTCATTTTAAATTATTCCCAAATTATGACTTAAAGGATGATTTTTTTAAAACAAATATAAATTACTCTAAAATGATTTAATTTCAGTGGCATTTTTCAATTAAAAATTTGTATACACTTTGCCCCCTAATGAATTATTCAACACTGCTTGTCCTTAAAGTTCATATTATTTATCAAAGATGAGTTCCCACCATCAGAGGCTTTATTAACCCTGACAGACAGACAGACAAACTCTGACAAAGACTGTTTCCTCTGCAGCAGTCAGATTTAATTGCCTCTGTCTTCATCCTCTGTTTTTTCTCTCATAGATGTGTAGGAAATTAATTTCAGGACATGTGGTATTAACTTAGATAAATGAATTAAAAAAAATAAAACCAAGAAAAAAGAATTGATGATGATGATGATACAAGATGTTGCAGAAGTGAAAGCATGACAGACTGTTGGCAATACAAGGTCGTTGGCCACATTTAAGGTGCTTGACCTACACCTTAGTCACTGTTACAGATTCTGTTGGATTTAATCCAATTTACCCATTATCACAGAGGCAATCAATAAGAAACAGTCTTGACAGCTTAGGATAATGGTCTGTGATGCAATATGCCATGTTTTCTGACCTCAGATGACCTCTCCTGATTTTCAGCCAATCGGGGAAGTGAATTTTGACCTGTGCACAGGAGAACAAAATACACCATAAATACCAGGGGAAAGCAATTATTTTCACAGTTGTGGGTCAGAGATTTTGATATCAAGGATTTTGGAGGACATTTGTTGTTTTGTTTTTAACTTTCATGATGTTGTTAAGGCAGCTGTTTACAAAATGTGTAGAGTTTCAATCAGAGAGGGGTAAGACAGAGAAAAAGGTCAATGGAAACTCTAAAAAGTCCAAAAAGACCAAGTCCAGGGCTCAGGGTCAGGAAAAGAAAGTAAGCTAGATCTCAGTGTAGACAGTAATAAGTAGGAGGTAGAATTTGATTGGATTTTTTTTAAACAATCATTATTTGTTTACGACTGATGTTTTCTTCAGTGTCTTTGGATATGGGTAGAAATATAAAAGTCTGTTATTCAAAAAAATTAGAAAATTTGGAAGTACTTTACAATATGTGATCATTTATAACCTAGTTAGTTACAATTCATGGCAAATGCCACTAATACAGAGTTGCTCCTTTAGGACTGAGGTCAGTAGAGTGCTTGTTCAACACAGTCTCAAGCCCTGCCAGGCTGCCATGTTTATAAATCCAAGTCCATTAAAAAAAGGAACCAATGTTCCTTGTCAGGTGCTTGGCCCATTGAAGCAAATGATGTGTCTTGGAAGTTACCTCAAAAACTGAGGTTTAGTCTTATGGTACAGTAAAACTTGTCTAAACAGGACACCATTCATTTTAGAGAAATTGAAAGAGAAATTCCGGGTCTGACAACATTTGAAACAAATTTACTGAAAGGGACTTCCGTTCAAGTATCATATTGGAAGAGATTCTGGAAAACACAACCTATGGATTAGACAACTTTTACTGTATTACAACATTCAATTGAAATATAAGCTAGGGAGGATCGATGTCTGACAGGAAAATTCATATTTCTGGATTGATCCAACTTTTTTTGCAAAATAACTGCATTTTCTTGCATAAGATTGCAGGGGTCAAATTTCAACACAGTTCCAGACCTCAACCAGACTTATACATGTACCCAGTATATGTATCATATCTATCATGATGGATACAGGATTTGTGATTAGAAGGGGGGATGATTTCATTGAGGCAGGGGGTCTGGGGGCCGCCTTTAAGGCTCCTTGGTTTTCATGTATTTTATGAGTAAGCCCGGGCACAAAATAGTGGTATCGATTAGTTATATACACTATGATAAATTTTTTAAATAATTATAAGTAAAATTTTCAGATGATGTTTATATTTTCTTAGTTATTTTGCCTTGAGTATATTGGATTCAGATTTCACTGAGAAAACAGCTGTAAAAAAAAAAATAATCAGTTTGAACTGTTGTGTTTAATTGTTCGGAATTGTTTAATATATGATGAAATATCAAAAAAATAAATCTTAGTTATATGCCAGGAGCATTCTGGTAAAGAAAAAGCATTTGTCACTTCCAAACAAAATGTGAGCTTTCCACAAATGACATAAAATTGACATTTAAGTTGATATTTAAGATCAATTGAGATATTTGTTTCTGCAAATCCATTATAAATATATCGACTTTCCATGTTTTAAAATTTTGTCCCCAAAACAAAAAGATGAAATAATATCTATTAATTAGAATTGCTGAAAATTATATTTGTATTTGAAAAAATCTTAACTATTTGAAATTTGTTCAGAGAAAATATAAATATACCCATAAGGCCATAATAAATATATAGCTAGATTCTCATTCAATTTTTTTTTTTAAATCGAGGCGGGCGGGCGGCTTTTATTTTATATTTTTTATTTTTTCAATTTTGCAGATTTTTTATTGACCTGCAATCCATATATATATCATATATCCCGTAAAAGTCATAGTAAAGGTTCAATGTCTTTACTTCACATCATCATCGATTTTATCAACCAATGACAAAAAAACGATGAAAGCAATTACCATCTTTTCATGTCAAAATATTAATTAGAATTGCTGAAAATTATATTTGTATTTGAAAAAATCTTAACTATTTGAAATTTTTTCAGAGAAAATATAAATATTTTTATTATGGCCTAATCATGTTTAGATACATGTTATATTTCATCAAGGTCAGATGTGGTGTTTCATTATAATAAAATGTTTTGTTTCAAAGTAAAAACAATCATTTTTTTAACAAGTGAAATAAAATATATACATATAGCTAATTATTCAGTTAAAAAATTCTCTCTGCTATTAACATGGTTTAATAAAGACAAATTTTAATTTTCCTTTAGACTAATTAAAATTTCATGTTCTCACATGAGTGAGAGGAGAGTAAAAAAAAAAAAAGAATTGTTGTAAACAAAGTTGAAGTGTAAATGTATGATGAGTAATGATAGTATATCAATAAGATTAGTTTTGCGCAGTGAAACCTGTGACTTTTGCTGCCTAGGTCGTGCGTCATTATTTACCTGGTTCTAGTCCTCAGTGCTCCGAGGGTCACGAATCGTCACAAAATGACAGATCAAATCAAAATAACACTCCTCTGCATGTTAAGTCATTAATGGCCATAAATATGCTTTGTAAACAAACATGGTACTGTAGAAGTAGAGATATGTAAAGGTCATGATATTAGTCTAAGAGATGTTTGCATTACATATTTCATTGAGAGATTAAAAGGAGGTTAACCTTTTTGTATCATATGAAAACTGGAATTTTCACTTTACTAGTTGCCCTTTTTTAGACATTTCTTTGTCCACTCACATATGGTCTGGCCAAACACAATAAAATTGAGATTCTCTTTCTGAAACTTTTTTGTTATGTCTGCCGAAATTAACAAAAAATTTACATAGGCAAGTTGAAAAGTATCTTAATTAATTGCCTTAAAATAGCATTGCCAGTATCTTTTTATTGAACTTCAGTTTTTCCCCCTATTTCTCAATATTGGTTAAATTAACTATCAAGTAGATATTTGTATTAAATGTTTCTGGCTTATAGTTTTTGATCATTCACTGCTCAGCATACAATAAATATATAGTTAAATACAGTTGCAATCATGTTTCATTTTGTACTAACAGGATCTTGGAAACTTTGCCATGCCTCTCCTTGAGCAGGGTGTCAATGATGCTACAAACCACGGTGATCTTCCCGAGGGCGAGTATCGACCCCGCGCAGGGTCCACAGGGTTCAGGGGGCTCTTCAAAAACAAACAACGCAAACAGTCAGGGGACGATGACATGAAACACTCCCAGTCCACATCAGCCAAAGTGAAAAGTTTTTTTGCAGAAACATTCAGACCTCGGTCAAAATCTGACCTCTCTGGGGTGAAAAAGCCGGGAAAACGACATAGTGCCAAAATGGATCAGTCCATGGACGAGAGCCATCTACGAGATTCTATATCACCTGGTAAAACGGAACAGTTCAGCCCCCCGGGTGGGGGACTTCCCCCGGGGATATCTAATCACAAAGGTCAAGATCAGGTGTCCCCTATGGGACAGTTGTTAGGGGGACAGTTGGGTGATAACAATAAACATCGTCATTCCTCAGGGCAAGCTGAATTCATGGATAGATTCAGGACAAGATCAAATTCAGATTCCAGGGCAAGACCCCCTAAATGGAAACTGACCCAACAGGTAATACGTATGTGACATGGTCAAGTTTATAACATGATGAATTATCGACTGAATATTTCTTGTTTGTTCAACACAATAAATATTCTATAATGTGTATTAAATATCCAGTGAATAGTTATTTACTGATGGTATATTTTCGTTTCAGAAAAGTGTAAGCCCACCTCACAGTCCTTCAAATGGTAAGTCGAACGATACGTACATGTAGCTAAAGCGAAAGTTGGAAATTCCCTTAATCTAAAAATATATCTTAGCCATCAGCAGTCGCTGATGCATTATGGGTTCAGGAAGTTTGGAGTCAGTACATGCGACCTCTCCATTGGAAAATGTCATGTCGGGAGCGGGAGCTTGAATAGCTGTTATATATTTAGTTATTTTGTGAGTGAGATTGTGTAAACTTGCATCCTGGGCTCTGAGATCTCGTCCTCTAGAAGGAGAGAGGGCATGGAAGCGAAGACGAGTCGGCGCCGATCCTCGGGAAGCAGTGGCTGTCCCGCGTCGTCAGGTACTTGGTTAGGGCCTCCATTTTATATTGATCGGTTATCCTAATGATTCATAATGACAGTCATATAAGCATTATTGCTGGTCTAATTATGCTTATTGTGCTTTTCTGCGTAGAAAATGATTCCAGTAATGTATGAGTGCATGATTTTAAAAACGAAGGTGACCGCTGGGGTTTGACAGTGTGTATCTGTCAGTAGAGTAGATGTGATAAATTATGTGTGTGTAATGTATGAATCTGCAATTTATTCACTGAATATTCCTTTAAATTTATTGCGTTGTTGCTATTATTAAAACGGTTGCTATAAACTTTCGTATTTATCATGTGATAAAATGTAAAATTACATGGTATTTATTGCCCTGGCATACAAACCAAATTCAAATCTGCTGCTTTTGTTTTATAATATATTTTGACTATTAATTCAATCTAGATCGAGTATTGTTTAGTGTTTAGTAGCACAGCTTTGGATCATAATTTTACGGAATATTATGAAGAAATTCAGACATGCCGAAATTTTTAAATCAGGTAGGGGAGATCCGTCCAATTCTGGACACTTTTGTCCTGTTTTAATATGTAACACCCAATAAACGAAAATAAACACTCAACACACTCTGATTTCAAGTAATAAAGTATGGAAACTCTTTTTGACAACAAAATGCAATGAATATCATCATGAAGCACAGTGAAATATCTTTTATTGATAATAAAATGAATTCAGGTGGTGAAATAGTGCAAGTCCAGACAACACGGGGTAATTCCAGACAGGCGGGGTAAATCGGGACAGGAGAGCAATTTGTGCTTTGAAAATTTTTTTTGTGAGAAAATGGATTCCAACAACATGCAATTTTGTTAGACAAAGCAAGCTTAAATTTACATTACTTACCATGTATATTACACATTTTCATAAGAGAAAGAGATGCGGGTTAAGGACATGCATAAAAATGATATTACTGAGCCCTCCCCCTTCCCAATTTGATTTTATAAAGAAAATTTTTTGATAATCAGAAAAAGTAATTAATTAAATAAAAACAAAAATTCAGACACTGGACTAATTTTTCTTGGGTCTTTAATATGGGCCGATATGTCAATAATTTTGGGCTGACCCTTCCAAGCCTAGTTGTCAACCATCGCAGGCCGAGATGTCGTAGGGCCGAAATGTCTATCTACCCATAAAACCAGCGTCCGCAATTCCCCCACCCAGAAAAAAATCAGTAGGGGCACGTTGTTTTATAACATTAAATGAAAAAATTAACATTATTTTGTATTATTCATCATATTTTTTTTCTTTTTAAACTTATGCTCTCTACATAAAAAAAAATTAAAATAATAAATGGAAATAAATATTTATCTTAGATGCTGTTTTAATTCTATGTCAAATTGCCCTTAATTTGTTCAAATTTTGCTGCCTAATGGATTTCAGGAACGTAAAAGTTCAACGTCTAAGTTTAGACGTAATTATAGCATTCAGCATACCCTAGAATAATTATAATGTTTTTAAAAAAGACAGCAATGACATCCGCTTTCCGAATGTACTTCATTTATTTATAATCAACCATATAGAATTACCGAAAACTAAGACAAAAGAGAAAGGCTGTATTATTTGTCCGGAATTACCCCGTGTCCAGAATTGGACGGATCTCCCCTACAGTTTCACAAAATATTTTAATTATGAGATGGCTTCCTACTCGAATTTTGTGCCTTTAATTAAATTATATCGATAAACTTTGACTTTGTAATTCTATAATTAGATTTAAAATTGTGACTACTGTATAAAGTCATTCATATAATGTGATAAAAACATCTGAGTACAGCCTTTCTCTAAAGAAGTACATTTAATATCATATCTTTTGATAAGATAGAAGTTTGAAATAATGATTTGAACATAAGACAATTTGATACCATATATATAGTGTTGTCACGATGATCGATTTATAATCAATGATCGGTCGGAAAGGCTGTCGATTTAAGACAATCGATTGGAGATTTTAACAATTGATTAATCGGTATATTTCAGCACATATCCTTTTTTTTTAAAAATAGTTTTCTCACTTTTATTTCAAGAACAGGCTCTTGTTATAAAAATATATATCTTTCAAGTGTTGTCTTTTACTACCTATTGTAAAATACATGTACTTAAAATCTGTTTAAAATAAATCATAAGATAATGATAATTGTATTTCTAAACTAAAGAAACTAAACTACTTGTATAAATGAAATATATTAGTTTTCAGTATTTGGGGAATTCACTTTTCATTTCATGCGTAATCACAAGGATTTGCAATATTAAATGTCTTATAACAGTTTAAAAAATTAATTTGATATATATTTTAGGTGATCATGTAAATTAAAACCTGATCTGTCAATGCTTATGTTTCCCGGGCCAAGTAATTCCTAATCATGGAAAAGTCTATATTACTGAAATTGTTAATCAAACTGCATATATACAGTTTTTAGAATTTCGATCTGTACAATGCACCTTTACTTAACATTATTTAAAAATAAAATTCTAATTTTATATGAAATATAATACCTATTTTATGCAAAGGGTTACCGATTCGATTATTGGCCGATGATCAGTTGGTTAGGGTCAACCGATGCTACCGATTAATCGATTCTGATTTTCAACCGATTTGACAAAACTACATATATACAGATTATATGTCTTTTATAGACTAGAGGAAAAATTTCATTCATTCATTATATTACAATCCACTGCTGTACATGTCCAAAAGGACCATTGGATATGAATGGGAAGTACTATTAGAATAAAGTTTAAAAAAAATTCATATTAAAATGAAGGAAAAGGTAATTAAAGTTTTAATACTCACTTTAAAACAAATGGTTTAAATAAAATAATATTGATATGTTTGAGACTATAAATCTGAAAAGGGGGGAAAATCTTTTAAGCTGTCCATGAACAACTTGCACTCCAAGTCCAATGTCAGTGCCTGCAATGCAGCATTATATTTTATTTAGACCTCTAGAGCAGCTGATCTTCGTATTTGATGAAGGAATTTAATTGTTACAAACTTTACATTGTGTTGAGCAAGATATATTGGTTTATAAGTTATTACCATTGCAGTATTGTTTGGTGTGATGCCCACACCCTCTGACAAAAGATAATTGCATCTCATTGGTAACTGTAAAATCAAGAATTTATCATTGCTTTTAATCATTTCCATGTGAGGAAAATGACATGACAAGAGCAAGACTGTATGTGTGTTGAAAGGGAGCTATATATTAAATTAGCGCTTTGAAAAAGTATGTAGTTATTCCTCTTAGTCTTTGTATAAAGAATGAAAAATAAAACGTAGACTCTTGTATGACATAAAGAATTATAAAACGGATTAACTACTGCAAGATTTTCAGTTTGAATTTATGATATCTCTATGCGATCTATCAAGATTATAGTTACAGACCCTAAACCGTGTTTTACATCATATATATTTTTTTCCAAAAGTGTTACTTGTTCCGTGCACAAAGCGTACCCTTCCGTGCACAAAGCGTTTTCACAAAAAACAAATCCGTTCGCAAAGCGTAATGGGGTACCGTGCAGGTGGTGTAGTAGCACGGTTTAGGGTCTGTATCCAAAGATAGTGTTTTTATCATATAATTTTTTTAAAGTTTACCTGTCCTTTAACCCTTGTCCTGCCAGGGATTCTATAGATAACAGCATCTCTGAGTGCCGAGCTGATAAGGAGCTCCAGCCGCTGACTGTGCCAGGCTGATATATAAATTTCTCTCAAATTGCATATGCTGTAGATTATCTTGATTATCACCATTTTATAGTTGACTTTTCTGATAACAATCTACACAACTTTTTTTCAGAAAAAACAAAAGAAGAAAATTGTGAAGAAATTTTTTTAATATTTCAACTCAGTAAAAAACTACAAAAGCTTTAAACTAAAATTTTACATCTAAAATATTTAAAATGAGAAATTATTGGTATTTTAATGTCATTATTTATTTCATAGTAGCTTTTTGCAACTACTATATTGTAAGAGTCCTTCATGTTACTACTGGCTATACTTTCAGATTATTATGATTGCTACAAGTCCTTTTTTGACACCTTTTTAATGGACATGGAAATCCGATTTTGTGGCTCCGTTTCTTTCTTGTGAAATATTGAATATATCTGCCGTAAAGTATTTTTTTTTAACCAAAACGTCTTCAAAACAGGTATTAGAAATAATAAACTTTAATTGTCAATCAGTGTGCGATCATTTGACACAGTTGTATCGATTTTTTTCACCTTTGAAACTGGTGAAGCGCATCAATGTATTTAAATCCACGTGTCCTCTGAAAAGTGATGGCTCCAACGTAATATTCATGTCCATGGAATCAAATCATTAGAATTCTTCATCGGAAGCTCAATTTAGATATATTTTACCAAATAAAACATTTATTTCTGCCTGCTATTACTGTAAAAGCGTATTTCCATCGAGCATCTTCTCCCGACCTCCATCTTGTTTTCAAACTTTCCCCAAAGTACGCGATCAACAAGTTTCATTTTCTAAGAATACATAAAGGAATTTCCCATCCAGAGCTAAAACTACTGGAAAATCTATCTATTTTTAGTAAACAACATTGAAATGAATGGATTCCCTTTATTTCATTGGTTATATATGGATCGCGTGCAAAGTCGATTACTTACGACCGGCACAGAAAAAACATGGCGGCCCTCAATTTATTCATCACTTCTCTGTGATGGTGTTATCTGGGTCGTTGATAAAGCGACGACCTGCAGGACTAGGGTTAATATTGATGTTTGAATTTTTATTTTTTTTTAAAATTCAAATCCATGGTAAATTAATGGGGAATTGTCTGTATGCAGTTCCTTCTGGTTTGAAATGATATATTTAACTTTTTAATATATTCGATCAGTGCTTACTATCTGTTCTAGATATATTACTGTAGTCAAGGGTTTTGCAAAATTGTCTTACAAAATAGTTCCATATTAATAAGTAGATACAACATAATTGTTCATGATAAGAATAATGTTGTGTATGTCATACGTAAAAGAAACTAAAATTAATGTAAATTTTTCCTCCAAAGATCACTTTCCCCCTTAAATGCAAATAAAAAATGTTAATATTCCTATGCTCGCTCCCTCCTCCCTCCTCAGCTTTTTCTTTTTAACATGTTTGATAACAGAGAATATCTAGGTCATTCTTCGGTTGATATTTTTTCACCGATGAATTGATTATACAATATCAACAACTGTAGTAAAATCATGTTAATTGTTCGTTAAACATCATATAGTTTCCTCTAAGAGAAAGAAAATCATTCTATGTGTGTAATATATTAAATGACGGAATTTTCGATCCCTGAGCAGATTCCTGCAAGTGTGGAAACAAACTACACATAGGGAGAGTACCTATAAAATGTGTAACAAAACCCGAACTGGCCGGGGATTTCTAAACTGACAATTGTTTAATATTTATTAATCAGAATTTGTATTCATGTGATCTAATTATGAAAAAAAAGTTCCGTCTGCCATCGTAACTTCTCTCTTCGCGGGAGTCCGTTTGACAACTCCATCACACGTGTGTAGACCAAGGCTAACTGGACTTGCGGACACAGGTATGTGTACTGTTTATTAGGAGACTGTCACCGTAATGCTACGGACTTTTCACAAATTTACACAAGTTCTATAACTAAGACAGTGCAGTTTTAATTTCATAAAAGTCATTAAACACTTAAACATATTAAATCTAAAAGTCGAATATCTTTGGATATGGGGTAACCCATATCTATTCTTGTTATGAAGAAGGTTACCTAAACTCAAATTGAGGAAGCTAGCTTGTAGCATTTTGATCATTCATCATGTCAGTCAGACAGTCCTATTTTATGAGTTACACAGCATCATTCTTGTCATGTTGGATAGATGTCCTTAAAATATGCCATATGGGAAGCAAATATGGTTGATTTTACTCATAAATTAGTGCAAATTTAACCTCAGTGGAATAAAACACTGTTTATAAACTTTAGTTTATAAATGTTAGAGTGACTTTTCCTTCCGTTGATTCAAACAATGATAACTGGGAAAACTGCTATGAAAAAATTCATGAATGATATTTGTACAATGAGTTTTATTATATTGGGAAGGGGGGATGGAGGGTGACTTTGTGACTGGTGGCCTGTAGAAAAGGAATTTTGAGTTGTACATGTATGTACAAAGTGTGATGATCACACAACCAAATTGAATATGTGTCTGCCAAGGACTTTCATATGTTACAAGGACTTTTGGTCTGATGTAACTGTTTAATTTACCAGACTGAACATCGTTTTTCCAGCATAGAATCAAGAAAGATTTTATTTTCTTCATTTAGTTCAAGAATAAGGAGCTAGTTCAAGAATAAGGAGCTAATTTTATTGAAACTCATAATTTTATTACAGTGTCATAACCATGCATGTATTATGCTGACATTTCCTAGAATTTTAGAGACGATAGCCATCAAGGTCAAGAAAAAATTCATATCTTGAAGCTATAGAAATTTTAAAATACTGTTTAAAAAACAAATCCAGGATAAAAAAAAAATTGCTGAATAGTGATTCAATATTTAGATTCATGTATAGACACTGTCATAGCCTTATATATGGTTTATTAAGTACTTTAATTAATTAATGCCCCCCAAAATTTTTATTCATCACACCTGTGTCACATGCCTTTTATACCTTTTTATTAAACCTGCAGCTCAGTTTCTGCATGACGTTGATGTCAATTGGACACGTCATGGTCAATTCATTGGTGTACTAATATTACTTACATAGAGTGCCTTCAGTGTAATTCAATCACAAAGTGGATTCCATATGTTGTGATACGGAACAAGAAGTAAAATATAAAGTCTAGATTGATATTGGACGTTTGACTTGGTTGATAAAAGTATTACAGCCGTTGGACAGAGCCAATATTTTTACCAGATTTGTTCGACGGTCCAAAGAACATTAACAATAATTGCAATTTGCCTAGTGGAGAAAACAAAATGCACCATATGAATCAGTTTATAATTGCGCATGCAAAACACTTTTTTTTTTCCTGATCACTTTAAGCAAAGAAAGTAGAAAATCTGTCACCATTAATGGTCCTGGTCGAAAAATCAATGGGGGAAAAGTTCATGTGAGGTCTAACGCAATAGCTAAAAACGTTACAAGGCATGTCAGTGACACTCCTTTATTTTATTACTGAAGTCCATTCAGCACGTACAGAAGCATATGAATCAATGACTTATTTACTTTACCTGAGAAACTGTTGCTTATACTTTCATCCTTTTGCTCTTTGAATTAATTTGTCCGCAACCTGTGAAAGTTTTCCATTTTTCTTCGAGATAGAAGTGTCTTTATTCTGTACAGGAAGAAGGGAATTGTGATCAGGGACTAATTTATGCTGATTGGCCCACTTGATTAATTAGCGTGACCTGCTTTGTTATTGTACACTCTCCTTTATATTTATGATCTGATGACATTGTCATGTCTGGTGTCTATTTTGAGGTTGTTTTTCTTTCTCGGAGATGAAAGTGGAGACGGAATCTTGTAAATCAGAAGACGTACACTTTACAGAGTGATTATCTCTGGCTATTGGGGAAATTTAAGCCAAGGAGAAGTGTTTAATCGAGGGGAAGTGTGTGTTTTACATGACGACTTTGTGACAGGAGCATTGCCGTGGGGCACTGTCGCTCATGGTGAACCTTTTAGTGAAGTCTTGTTTTGTCCTTCTTGAAAAAAAAGGTCATGTATTCCAAATTAATGGTTCGAATGCACCGTAAACTTAAGATGGGAGGTAAGATATTTGTCAAATGTTCTGTTGTGTTTTTATTTTTTCTGTTCAGCAAATTATGTTGTTTTCTTCTTTTGTGAAATGAACAGGATAGACAACTCTGTATAGCTTATTTTATTTCAAAGACCCACAACTCTGACCAGCAGAGCTGCTTTAAAATGAAAAAAAAAAAATCAAGAATATAACTTTTATCTTACTTTCTCTACAGATTTTTGTTTTTTTTCCCCTCCAACAACAAAGTCCATCTACCAATATGAAGATATTATTGATCATGCCTAGTGGGTGTGTGTGTTAAGTGTGTCTATAAACATTTCTAAGCTTTTCTATGAAAATTTTAGTTTTTTTTTGTTTTTTTTTTGAAAGCATATGTTCAAAATAGTAAGAGAAATGTTAGGTACATCTACTACACAATGAGGTCCTATGTTAATGAATTCAACAACACAATTAGCACAGGCTCTCTGAATCATATGATTAATGTTCTTTATATTCGGCATGTCTTGTAATTATTAACTTCTCTCCACAAAATGCTGAGAAAAGCAGTTTTATTTTTCATGCAAGTCCAAAAAGGCTGGAGCAGTTGTGAGGATGACATTGTTACACAGTCTGAATTATCTCTACTGTTAGGTTGTCTCTAACACCTGTGTTTTAATTACTCTGCTACAGGTAGCGCCAGGCTCTCAGTGATCAGTACTGACATGGAGCAACCACATACCTGTAGATTTCTTGTACCTCACTGTTTGCTAGCTATTTCAAAACATATGAAAACAAATATTTTGACTATACATGCAGGCCTAGCTGTCATTAGTGCTTCAGATGTATATATTTCAGTCATCTCTGGAAATAAATGGTCTGAAGGTTTTATCTCATTTATACTTATTAATTTTTGTTGTTTATAAATTATGTATATTGCTACCTATATTTGTATATTAGACATGTAAATTCAATAGTTATATACATGTAGTTATAAATGAATGTACATACTGCTTAGTAGATACATATATTCTTATAAGTGAATTGGTAAGGTTATGCTGTAAGAACTCTACAGGGGTCAGGGAATCTAGTGTATTCTGTGTGATTATGCTCTATTTTTTAAGTTGCACCACTTGAAAACCTTGTATACGCCTTTAACGTTATGCAAGAAATTAATGATTCCTGTAGCTAAGATTGACAAGTGCTTCAGATGCAAGATTTTAAAAATATGATTGGGTTCAATGTTCATAATTGGGTTACAAGTAAAAGAAAAGTAATCAGGAGGACAATTTTAAGTTACAGTAAATGAAACATATAAAAGATAAGCAACAGTATTCAATCTAAAAAAAAAAATCCATTTAACTGAAACAATATGAATTGGGAACAGAACAGACATTTAACTTTAGAAACATCAGAGATGGGATCAGGTGGCATAGGAGAGTAAGCATCCCCTGTCTTCAGGTGGCCAGTAATAAAACTAATACATTTAAATTATCTTAAAAAACCTGCAAGAATTTGCAGTTTAAAAAAATATGGGATAATTAAACCAAAAACTATGAAACATGGTTTGAAAAATGAAACCAAACATTAAATTAAAAACAATCTTCTTTTAATTATAACATGTTTTCAAATGTTCCAATGTCCCAGTACCTTTTGATATGTCGATCAGCAGCAAAGTGGATTTAGCATAGATAATTAGCATAGATGATTGAGTACATTATTTTTGGTTTTGTAAAAATGTTGGAATAACTTTATTAACACTTGTGAAGATTATGATCCTAGATGTGACACTAGTCAGCTAGTAGGTGGTATTTCGTAATGAGTAATTGGTTCATGTTGTAAAGTCATAGTTGATGATGTATGTATCATATATAATGTTATTTTATGTACAGGAATGTCTTCTGTGCAAAATTGGCAAAAGCAAAATTCAGGTTTTGATAAAATGGTATATTTTCCTATTCACTGATGGGTTCATTTTATTCACAGCTCACATTTACAGTGTAGAGACCATAACTTAATCCTTTCACTTTATCTGGGTGACCTCTCGTGGAGCATTGTCTCATATTGACTGCTTGTGGGTCAATAAAATGGCCAGGTTAGAGAGTTGTATTAAGTACACAATTATTGTTCTCAGTATACCTCCCTCCTCGGCCTACCTCTAGCTGGTATATTGATTGCAACTTAATTTAAAGCTTATACATGTAAATTTACTGTTATTGCTAATGAAATTTGTGCATATGCAACTGAAATTAAAAATACATGTAAACTCCTGTAAATTAAGTGTTAATGGAATTCTTGCCATCTTGGCTTTCTAGGTGTTAATTATTTTAGGTGTATTGTATTCATTGGAGCTATTTTAATTAGAACAGAAAGGTATTCTTATTTTTGGCGCACTTCTAAGCACTTTCTGCCAGATTACTTTCTAAATGACATGTACACTTAACCATCTACTCTTGAAGTTGATGTTGGTTGAAGAGGCCACTTAACAGATGTATACACATTTCACGGACATAACGTACATATATCTCAAGTATTTGAAATTCTTATCATGTACACTAAAGCTGTATGAATCAGAGCATCCAACATTACATTTGTTTATAGGCAGAAGTAGCTGTTCTGTTGGGCCTGTAAAAATAATCTTTTGAGACGATCCCTGTTATTTTGACATTGTGGAACCTTTAGATAGAAAGCCTGCAAACTGGAAATGGAAATGAAAAAAAAAATTGCTAAGCAGGGAGGTGTGTATTGACATTATTTTTGTCAGTGGATCATGTGAACGATTTCTTGACTCTGATTGGATAACCCAGTAAACGAAGAGGTGAAGGTCAAAAGAAGTTTAATGTTTACAGTTTTTTCATGGAGAAGCCATGTGCCTGCTTGCAGCATCGAAAAGGCTGAACAGATTAATTGTCAGTAATTAATGGTGATTGACAGTGATTGCATTTTATGCAGGAGTTGAAGACCTTTCTAATAAAACAATAGAGAGAAGTCAGGGAGCAGCACATTGTGGATTCTGGGATTTTTTCTGTGCAGAGATTTTCTGGCTGCAGGCTGCGTAGATCTTTTTCTTGTTCTATAGGAATCCAAGCATGGGGCTCCTTTATCAGTTTTAATTCACCAAACTCGTTACACTTGTAGGACCTTGGTGCTCAGTGAAGCATAGACAACAAACAGTGCATTTTGTTGTTTTGATTATTGTGTGGTGTTTATTCACTTTCCTCTGTTTATTACTGATATTGTTTAAACCGCAATCATGTTGTCTCAAGAAGCCAAGCCAGAGGTGACTAAGAAAAGGAAATTAAGTCTGCGTCTCAAAATCAGTAAGTATATGGACATCTAGGGGCAAGGTTTCAGGAATGAAGTCAGAATTTTTTTTGTTCCACTTTCAGCGGGTATGTGTAAAACACGAAACGAGAAACGAGAAATGAGAAATGAGAAACGAGAAACAAAAAAAAGAATGACCTAAAAATGTCAACCAAGGGGGCAGCTTTTGCTGTGCTTTCATTTTGTTAGAAAACAGATGCCGAGTGAAACATCAGCGATCTTGCACTGCTAAACCCATAAAGCCATGACAGATTTAATTAGATATCAGCTGAAAAGTATTTATAAATAAAACCTTCATACACTTGTTATACATTAAATTAGTTATCAGTGAAGGTATCAATTAATGACAACAGAATCATCAAAAGCAAAAATTGTATCATTTGATGACAACTTTATTATTTCAAGCAAAAACTGAGTAAGCATTTCTCTTAGATAACAGTATTGTAATTAAATCTGACAACATTTTAGGGTTTTTCTGTGCAGATACTTGTGCGGGTCGCTAATAAATCAGACCTAAGTTAGATATTTTCATTTCACTCTGCATCTGTTTTCTAACAAAATTAAATCAAAAGTACAAGCCGCCCCCTTTGTTGACATTGTAAGGTCATTAGTTATTGTCCCTCGCTTTCACGAAAGCGAGGGGACATTAAATCTCATTCGTCTGTCAGTCAGTCTGTCCGTCCGTCACAAAAACTTTAACCTTGCCCACAACTTTTGATTAAGTGGAGCTATGACTTTCATATTTCACATGTGTATTCCTTGTGACAAGACCTTTCTTTGGGTACCACCAAATTTGACCTTTTGACCTTGACATTGGCGTTTGACCCACTTTAACAATTTTATTTTAAACTTTTACTTTGGCCATAACTTTTGAACGGTAGATACTAGGACTTTCATATTTCACATATTATATATTCTTTGTGGCAAGACCTTTCATTGGATACCAACAACTTTTGACCTTGGAGATTTCCGTACTTATGAAAAAACTTTTACCATGGCCATAACTTTTGAACGGTAAGGGCTAGGGCTTTCATACTTCACATATGTAATCTTTGTGAGAAGATCTTACATTGGATAACAAGAACTTTGACCTTCTGACCTTGATATTGGAGTTTGGCCTACTTTTTAAAAACTTTCACCTTGGCCATAACTTTTGAAGGGTTAGTGCTAGGACTTTCATACTTCACATAATTAATCCTTGTGACATTGTATATCACTTTTACCCTTTGACCTTGACGTTTGACCTACTTTTTAAAAACTTTAACATTGGCCATAACCTTTGAACGGCAAGGGCTAGGGCTTTCATACTTCACCTATGTAATCCTTGTGACAAGACCTTTCATTGGATACCAAGAACTTTGACCCTTTGACCTTGACCGTATAGTTTGACCTACTGTTTGAAATATTTAATCTTGGCCATAACTTTTGAACGGTACGGGCTAGGGCCTTCATCGTTCACATATGTAATACTTTTGACAAGACCTTTCTCAAGAAACCAACAACTTTGACCCTTTGACCTTGGAGTTTGACCTACCTTTCAAAAACTTATCATTGGCTATAACTTTTGAACAGGTGGTGCTAGGGCTTTCATATTTCACAATCGTATTTCTTGTGAGAAGACCCTATTTGGGTACCAATATATTTAATTTGCATTTAAGAAAAATTTAATCTTCCCTATGTTGCCATACCGGGTCATCAGTGTTTCACAAACACATCTTGCTCCTTTTAACTTTTGATTGAGATGAGATAGGGCTTTCATATTTGACATGTGCATTACCTGTGACAAGATATTTCTGAGCATGCTATGATTTCTGGCTCCTTGACCTTGACCTTTCACGATTGACCTTATTTGTTTTTAAAATTCAACTTCGGTGATAATTTCTAAATGACATATGACAGGGCTTTCATATTTGACTCAATATGTCATTAAACATCTCACCCACAAAGACAACGAAAGCGGGGGACCACAATTCTTTGAATTTGCTTGTTTAACCTGAATCTCATTTCATTGTTTCTCGTTTCTCGTTTCTTGTTTCTCGTTTCTCGTTTCGTGTTTTACACATACCCACTTTCAGCTCTCAAAATGAATGACATTCAGATTACTCGGCTAGCTACAAAGATAAGAAAATTTAAAACTATCGGGACCGAAATAGGTGAATTATGGGCGTATCAGTCACCTAGTTTTAAATTGATTTTTTTTTTTCTTTTAAATAACTTTAAAGCATTTGAATGGATTTTTTTGTCTCTCGCATATATAAATATTATTGTTTATTTAAACAGACTTGATTAGTATATCTGATAAATTCATTTGGAACAATACTTTACCTAAATGGCAAATAAAATATTCCAATGTAAAGATGCTCAGAGCCATTGCAGTATACACATTGATTTGTTTACCTAAGATTTAGGTCAACATAATAAAATATAGACTGGCTGTACTGGATCCTTTGGGAGATAAAGGATTTTACACTGCAAGCAATTTTATCTGTACTGCGTAGTCATCAGAACTTAGCTGCTCATTGTACTGTTAAAATAACGAGACAGAAAAGTTCTAAATGTGACGGATTTGATAAGTAATATTATAATTAATGTCTGAAGGGTTTCACCTGTTAAAACGTGTTCAGGTTTTGCGTGTTAAGAACTTGGCCATGTTATTTTTCCTCGCTGTTTGTTAGGGCATGAGTTGTTTTGTTTCAGGTATCAGCTAAATATTTTGATAACTTTATAACCCTTATCAGTTTAAAGATGATTTTTATACAATGATTTAAAACAAGAAACAGAAAGAAATCAGTTACACAAAGTCTCACCAAACATGATGTTCAATGCAAGCAGGCCGGTATACGTATTTAAAAAAAAAAGTCAGCATGATTAAAACATAAGAAAGTCACATAAGATTCATTTGAAATGGACAATGGCTGCAGATAGGATTTTGAATTTAATTGGTGTGTTTGTATCTAAAACATAAAAGTAATTGCTAAAGTAGCAATTTTGTATGTGAGAAAGGCTGATTACAAAGATGTTATGATGAGAGGACTTTCAGAGGTACAAGGATTTTTTTAATTTGAGGTGACCTTGACAAGAGGTCATTTAGGAGGAAACCCGGTGAATTTTACATGACCCCGGGTCCTCCCTTTTCTGTGTGTGTTAGAGAAATACAAAAGAATCTCGAGGTTCTTAGGATCGATTTATGAATCTCCTGTGCCTCACGTATAGGGACTAGTGCAGATTTATAAAGGGATCAATACGTGTGTATATTAGACATGATTTAAACAGAATCAACTCCACCAGTCTGGGATATGTAACACCTCCGAGAGTATAGACTGCAGCGCATGAAAAATAGATGCTAACGCGCAAATAAAGATGACAGTCTCGACTTTTATTTCCTTGAAGTAGGATTTCAAGTTTTCACATTTCCGACTGGAGCGAGAATTTAAGATGGATAGATTAATGAATGATAAGGGGTTTTTTTTTTTGTAGACCTCTTTAATATAGCCATGGCCATCGTCTGAGAACAAAAAGATGTTAATTAACGAGAATTAAGATTTTTCTGTAAACAATTAAAAATGTCAGAGATGAGATAAAGGATGTGACATGAAGCACGATTTTGACTCTCCTACCGCTCGGCTAATTACCTGCTATAGCTCTGATTAATTAAGGTTAACCCAATTTCTTTAGACTTTGATTTTAATTTGATAAGAAAAGTATAAAGTTCTTTGACTGATGTGATTTCATACACATTATTTTTCACTAACACTGATCAAAAAGTGCATGATTATAATTCTTCACGTTGAATATAAATGAGAAAAAAAACGAACTAAAAGTAATGCTGATTTATGGGAATGAATTATTGATAGCGGTGTGTATTTATATGCTGGGTGATCAATAACTTTATAGTACGTACTGTACTGATATGTAAATAAAGACCAGTGCTTAATTCAGTATTCAGCAGAGATTGTATGTAGTGGATAGATATGTAATTAATGTCATTTTGAAAAAGCCTTCGGTTTTTGAAAAAAAAAAATCAGAAAATGGAAATAAGTATTTAGAATTAAAAAATCATTATTTGTTTGTTCTCGATAGATAACATATAATGAAACTTTTCCTCTTCGACATGATTATAGCAAACCATGTGATTGCGGGCAACAGCATGTGTTTTGAAACTTTACAGAACTAGGTTAGAATACAGCATGGTAACACATGGTGGTGTACAGATAACTATATAGACACAGAATTAAATGATCATCAAATAAAAAAATGTTTAAAATTTCAATCTGAATTCTAATATTTGTCCATTCAACATGTTTAAGATGAACTAAAATTAGATTTCATAAGTAAATAAAGCCACATAAATAGTTTTATTGTTGTAGAAATGATGTCATATTATAAACCAGCACTGGCATAACTGTTCCTATATACAAAATGTAACGCTTACTTTTCATCTGAAACACAGCCACTGCTCATGCTGTAGAAATAAAGTCAGTTTTTACACTCAATCATTAATGCAATATAACAGGGTGAAAATTTAACACCAAGCTTATATGGTATTATATTCATACAACAACCAGGGGACATAACTATACATGTTTGTGATTGGAGAGAGAGATACATGAGGTGTACATATTGCAACATTTTAGGAACAGACTGGTATTTGATTAGGCATGTTTCGGTTTACATTTGCAGTTGACCATTGCTATAATTATAATGTTAGTGAACTCAAATATTTAGAATACCTGGAATACCTTGGAAAGAGTTTGCCATTCCAAATGTTTGATGAATTATACATTAACCAATGCTCAAATATAAAACTGGAATTTTTTTGTCCGAAAGTATGCAGTATAACCTCCAATTATGTACATCAAACCTATAAATCAGCTATGATTCAATCGTCGGAGACTTTCCTTCGATTGGATAAAGGGTTATAAATAAACTGATGTAAAATGTGCCACATTGCTTTATATAGATGATGTGAATATTGTATCCGTAACACAGTGTAAGAGGGTTAGATATGTTTGTCATATCCTGTTGTATATTATAAAGAGGTAGCATAGGGGAATGTTACAAGCATGATTAAGCAATCAGGAAATTTTAAGACCACTTAAAATTTTTCAGATCAAATTTAATGTGTATTACTTAAAAAAAAAGAAAACAATAGCTAGTAGTAGTGATTACAGACATATTTTCTATTCTTTCAGATAAAATATAGTGAATGTTTTATAATTATTTTTTTTGATACACATACATGTTTAGAAGACATGTAAAGCTAATTTGTAGTCTACAGTAATAGCATTAATTCCTTATAGCTGGCATTGTTTTGTTATCTTCAATTCTTAAGGTCTATCACTTGTTTTCTGGGTCTGGTCCAAGTTTTCAGGGGAAAACCTGATTACCAACATCAATTGATTGGAGAAAAGCTGGGAAGATCAATTAATCATCTGTACAGAACAGAGTTTCCAGATAAAGATATTGATAATGATCCTAATGCATGTAGTAATAATGTATTAACAGTGTCTCAACTCGGGCTAATTATGGATAATGCTTACAGACATGGAATGTCTCTTCATCTTTGATAAGATTATGTCACAAAGTAAGTCCTTAACCAAAAGTAGGTCACAAAAGTAGGACTAGTGTTTCTATTTTAGCAAACATCCACAATTTAAAAAAAAAAAGGTATTAAATGTATTTGGGCACTTTTCAAGTGATTGAATGATTCCTATTGGTGAATATTTTTAATATTGTCTGAAATTGTATGCTTACAGACATGGAATGTCCCTTCATCTTGATAGGATTATGTCACAAAGTAAGTTCTTAACCCATCCAAAAGTAGGTCACACAACTAGAACTAGTGTTTCCTATTTTAACAAACATCCGCAATTTAAAAAAAAAAAAAAAAAGAAGGTACTAAATGTATTTGGGCACTTTTCAAGTGATTGAATGATTCCTATTGGTGAATATTTATAATATTGTCTGAAGTCGTATGTTTATGCATGCAAAATCAGAATTCTAAAAAAGTTCTTTTTTTGATATGTTATTAAGAAGTTGACATGTTTATTCTACAGTGTTCTGATATTGAAGCCTAGCATGCTGACATGAAAAGTAAAGCCCTAAAAACTTAAGAAAATAACATGACCCGTCCTTGACTCGAAAAAAAAAAGTAGATAAAAAACTGATGACAACAGCTGCTTTGTGAATGTTGCATGATCCCTGATTAATTTTGCATATGTATACGGAACACTCAAAAAGACTTGGTTTATAGCTGAAGGCACTGGGTCAACAGTCCATACATTTATATACCTACAAATAGGGTAGACTTTTGAAAAGATTTTAGTCCAGTGTGTAAATAGAATTATAGCTAAAGATTTCGGTCCATTAATGGGTATGCTCAAAATAGGGTTAACTAAGATAACTGTTCCCAAAAAAGACACACTGATTGTCTAATAGGCGTGGCTTCAAAAACCAGGCCAAAATGGGTTTAAAAAGGTAGCTTTAGAGTTGTTTGGGGTGGAAATTATTTGTAATCAGCAAGCTTTCTGACTTGCCAGCATAAATTCTTATTGAACAGGGTATAAAGTTTTCTTTTACCTTTGAATGTTTGAGTTTATAGGCACGATCAGAGGAATTTTTGTATTTGGTTTGTTTTGTTTGGTTTATATGTTGGGTTTTTTAAGATGTTCAGAATTTAATTTGAATCATTATAAACTTCAAAATTTGTATAGCAAATCACATTACTGATAGATACTTGGTGAATGTTCAGTATAAAACCAATTGGCTTTTATTCATTCAGATAATAAGAATGCTAATTTATGCAGTGTGACAACTTGGAATATTAAAATCTGTCAATTCCTTTAGCATTCTTTATATTAAAATTGGCAAGGTAGATGATTGTATTCTCTGTTTAATTTGAAGTTCTCTTTTCTGTCAAAGTTGAAGCACAGTTAGAGAGGAAAAATCCATGGCATAGCAGGGGTTCAAAATTTTTTTTGTCATGGTCAAGTCCAGGACTTAAAGAGTAAATTTTAGGCAAGTCCGAGGAAGAAATTTCAGAGTCCATATTTACCTATATATCAATCATTAAATTTATGTTACTTATAATTTATTTTCATTTGTTGCATTGAATGAATAAAGACTAATAGACTATATGTATTAATATATGTTTTATTTTTTCTCCATAAACTGTCATATAGTCATACATGCGTATTTTAACACAATACCAGACTGATAGATTACTGGTACATTACAATAACTTTTACAAATACTCACTACTGAATAAACCATCTGTTACAATAAATAGAAATTAGAATGTGCTGTAAGTCACAGCTAAAACGGAAATTTAACAAACTCATTGCCGTTTGTCATATAGGAGGAAACATGAGAAATTGCGTAAAAGCAAGAGTCTAACCGCAACGGAAAATAAAAAGACGGATTGTATTTTGGAAACGTTCGTAATGTTTTATGGGTATTGTAATGCCCACAAACCCACATTTTTACAAGACATTTGAGAATTTGCTTTATTTTTAGCTTTACGATCATTTTTTTTTTAACTTATAAAAAAAGATAAACAAGAAACATAGCCAAGTCCCAGGACTTTGGTGAATTCTAAATGACGAGTCCGGATCCGGAATTTGTTAGTCCGGGACGTCGGGCTTGAGGAATTTTGAACCCCTGCATAGGAAGACTTTCCTTCAATCAAATATTTAATTTTTATTTAATTTATATGTTTTAAACATAAAATAATTGTGTTCAAACAGTCATTCATATCTTGTCAAGAAACGCTTGGTAATGGTCACCAGTAGCAGGAAAAAGCAGGAGACACATAAACGTATATACTTGGTTTGGTACATCTAATTGAGTTAAACTTGTGGGTAATGCAAGTGAAAATAAGTTTTAAACGAAGAAAGAAGTTGCTTGCCTTCGTCAATTATGATAATGTCATTAAGAAAAAATCAATTTTTACCTCCAACCTAAAAAAGCTTTTATGGCCATTGAAAAGTGTATTTGTGGTGTATTCGATAAACTCTGCGGGAAAGAAATCAATATATATTTCAAGTGTACTGCGGCTGCTTGTGTATTCAAGAAAATTTAGGGGTCTCATGTACTGCTCATTATATTTTTAGAAGATGATGAACAATTAAGTCTCTGTTAATTAAAATCTTCTTGTTTGATGTATAGATATCTCTGGTTCTTATTCCCAGAGGTAAACAGATTTATTATATTGTCTAAACTCTCAACTAAATAGCTTGTACAGAAAGGCATACACCTTAATAAATGTTTAACATTGATTGAACAGTCTTGTGTGTCTGGTTGGCATTAAGAAAATGAATTGTTTTAATTTATTTTCCTCTGTATGGTGCCAATCAAATGGCTAGACATAATTCCCCGAACAATAAGTTATGCAATTATGTGTATGTTTTTGTTTTAAGTAAGTGAAGTATGTGATTTGAATGTTTTTGTATTTTTAAGTTTTCTTTTTGTAATTTTCAGTATCTCCCAGGAAGAATTCCAATGCGAACGAGCCCAAGTCTGCCCCGCCCCTTATGAAGGGCCCCTCCTCTCTAACCAGTGATCACACACATGCCATCATCTACAAATCCTCAGACCCTCCAGTCAGGGTAAGTCTGCCCCGCCCCTTATGAAGGGCCCCTCCTCTCTAACCAATGATCACACACATGCCATCATCTACAAATCCTCAGACCCTCTAAAGAACGTTAACTATCAGTCAGGGTAAGTGGGCCCCGCCCCTTATGAAGGGCCCCTCCTCTCTAACCAATGATCACACACATGCCATCATCTACAAATCCTCAGACCCTCCAGTCAGGGTAAGTCTGCCCCGCCCCTTATGAAGGGCCCCTCCTCTCTAACCAATGATCACACACATGCCATCATCTACAAATCCTCAGACCCTCCAGTCAGGGTAAGTTGACCTTATGAAGGGCCCCTCCTCTCTAACCAATGATCACACACATGCCATCATCTACAAATCCTCAGACCCTCCAGTCAGGGTAAAATTCTTGCCCCTTATGAAGGGCCCCTCCTCTCTAACCAATGATCACACACATGCCATCATCTACAAATCTTCAGACCCTCCAGTCAGGGTAAGTCTGCCCCGCCCCTTATGAAGGGCCCCTCCTCTCTAACCAATGATCACACACATGCCATCATCTACAAATCCTCAGACCCTCCAGTCAGGGTAAGTCTGCCCCGCCCCTTATGAAGGGCCCCTCCTCTCTAACCAATGATCACACACATGCCATCATCTACAAATCCTCAGACCCTCCTGTTAGGGTAAGCCTTCCGTGCATACCATTCAGAAAGGGTGTGTTTTAGGTGCTGAATTTTCTTTTTAAAATGCATACTAGAAAAAAATTAACAATGCAGAATAAGCAATCCTTGTTATTTATTGTTAATTTTAGAAATATTAATGTTACATGTTGTACTTGTTACTGCAACAAATACCGCGCTGTATGTTAGGTTGCCTGCTATATGTTAGTTGGTAAATGTTTAATTATCTGCATTTTATGGGCTTATCTTATATTGTTTCACTATTACAAAGAACGTTAACTATCAAACTATTTGTGGGGTGGGTGGGTTAGGGGGATGGAAATGCAAACTTGTGGCAATCTTTTTAGAATCATTTTTACCACACTGTAAGGCCTAGAATAACTCGGTCAGATGTTGATATCTTGGACTATTGCGTGTCAGGACATAAGCAAGTCATGATGACCTAGGCTACCCAGAGGCATGGTCATTTGACCTTGTTATGGACCTAATTTGTCCACTAGTTTGATGTCAACACCATTTTATGGTTAATTGTAGAATGGTGAAGTACTAAATTCTTGGCTCTATACTGATAATTAAATGAGGATATCAATATAGTATTGAATTTTAGCTCAGCTGAAATTTCTAATGATCTACTTGATGAAATTTAGTAGTCCATCTTATGCAAATATCACCTGTAGGTTTTCCACATTGTAAACTTAGTTTTCAAAAAATGATGAACCAGTTTACCTCAAACTTGGCATAAAGCATCATCGGCAGTATGGAATTGAAAGAAAGGGTCATGTTAAAATCAAAGGGGAAATAATTATCTAAAAAATGAATTTAACTAAGAAAAACACTTAGAGGGAAAAGACAGAAATGATACTGGACAGAAATCGACTTAGGTTAAATAAGCCATGTGTCTTTGTAACTTTCATTTGCAATTTGTGAGCTTGAACTTGAATTGTGACTAGTAATTAGTTTTTGCGATTCTGATAATTGTTAGAATTACTGAAACTCTAAATTTAAAGTTGATTGCATTAGTAACTATGTATATACATTTACCCCACCTCTGTTGATTTTTCCGTGAAATCCTGGCTTACGATTGGTTAAAGTCTGTCAGGTGAAGGCGGTGGATAACTTATACCCGGTCAGTTGCAAATCTATACCCGGTCAGTTGTAAATCTATACCCGGTCGATGTATTACGTAACAAACATAACGTGACGTCATAATAGGCACAGTATTTAAGCGTGATGAACCATTTAGCAGAGAAAATCATTTATATACCACAGATAAAAGGTAAATGTTTCATCGGTGGGGTAAATTCTTTACATAGTCTTTAAGTGACAGGGTATGGGATGATACCTTGTTAGTAAATTTCATACCTGGCTCCGCCTTTTTAGGTATGTAAATTTATATTGTTCAGGTTATCATCCCATTTTTTTTCACTAAAAGACTATGTAACTAATAATACCTCTGTTAGAGAAATATGATTCAGGTGAGCCTTGTAGCTGATGTGCCTCTGTTCTTACTTTCAGTTCAATCTGGATGGGGATCTTCCTGAAATGTCAAACATGGAGATAGAGGATTTAGGTAAGTATATCACCTAGTAAAACAAGCAGCTAACACTTACTGGGACAGGCTGCAGGTGGAAAAATCTTATCAGTTAATTATACCCCCAACACATCCAATGTCATCTAAAGTAGACACATGGAAATTTTTCTTTTCTTTTTAAAGAGTCCTTTTCTTGATAAATTATCTACTTAAATGCAATATTACTACTGATTCAGATGTATGACACACTGTTACAAGTAGGGAAAAAATTATTTAAAAAACAACATGGCAACATTGTTATATATATGTGATAAATCCTCAGCATTCCTCATTCCCCAGCAGGAGAAAGGTTGCTTGAACCCGACAGGCTATTATTTTTGTTTATTCATTATACAATGTAGAAGGACTAGCATGTTTGGATTGATGTCTGAAATGTTTCTGTTTTGTAGATGAGAACATTGACCAAGCATTTGCAAAATTTATGCGAGCACACAAATGTTATGACTTAATTCCAACCAGTGCCAAATTAGTTATATTTGACACCCAGTTAAATGTAAGTATACAGAGAACACACATCATACACCAAATTGTACAAATTCTGTGGTTATATGTGTATAACCCAATTATTTACCTTTTTAGCTCACCTCGACGAAGTCGAGATGAGCTTATGCTATACCCCTGGCGTCGGTGTCGGCGTCCCAATTAAAGTTTTAGGAGCAGGTCCATTCCCAAGTACTATAAGCCCTACCTGGACCAAACTTGCATGGATGATGCATCTAGGGATGGACACTACCAGACTTGCTTTGGATGCTGGATGTGACATACATTTTCCAGATGAGTGACCAGGTTAAAGTTTTTGGAGCAGGTCCATTCCCAAGTAACTATCAGCCCTACCTGGACCAAACTTGCATGGATGATGCATCTAGAGATGGACACTACCAGACTTGCTTTGGATGCTGGATGTGACCTACATTTTTCAGATGAGTGACCAGGTTAAAGTTTTTGGAGCAGGTCCATTCCCAAGTAACTATCAGCCCTACCCGGACCAAACTTGCATGGATGATGCATCTAGAGATGGACACTACCAGAATTGCTTCGGATGCTGGATGTGACCTACATTTTCCAGATGAGTGACTAGGTTAAAGTTTTTGGAGCAGGTCCCTTCCCAAGTAACTATAAGCCCTACCCAGACCAACTTGCATGGATGATGCATCTTAGGATGGATAATGAAACCTTACTTTGGATGCTGGATCTGACCAACAATTTCCAAACGAATGATGAAGTTTTTGGAACAGGTTAATCCCCAATGAATTTTAAGACCTATTTAAACAGAACTTGCTTGAATATTGTCAAAATAAATATTTACTGTTAAAAAAATATGATGTGAGATTTGCATTGCCTAAACTGATAACATTCGTCGAGGTGAGCTTCATAATCTTTGATTACCTATGTTTTGATTTGAAAACTGAGGTAAATGGATAATTTTTGATTTGATCAGAAATATTTTGTTTTGACATTGTATAAACCCAGTGGATTAATTCAGTCAGTCATAAATATGTACCTAAAGCTACAAATTTATACAGATTCCAAATGCAACACGATTTCTGTAACTTGCAGTATTTGTTTGTCATAATGTTCTCAGGAATGGACTATTCCTGAATACAAGCCTTTAATTGTCTTGAAAGTCTTTAACATACGAGTGAATGGGTGTGTTTATGTTAATCAAACCACACTATTCAGATAAGATTTTAATTAATGGAAATGCTCTTCCTGCCTAGACAATGGTCGCTGGTAAAAGTGCATTACACATATACCTCAGCTAATGTGCAGTGGGTTATTTTCTACCTACAATGTCACCTCTCTTGTCTTGTTGAGGAAGTTTGAATACCAAAATTCTCATTAGCATGCCAGTTGCGTGAAATGAAGTATGGCTCTGTAAGTAAATGGTGTATTACCGATTGATAATATACGAGTGGTCAGGCATTACTGGAGTAATTAAATCATGTATACTGGATAAACAGGACAAAAATTGAACTTCACAGAAAGAGCTGCGTGCAAGAATGCATGTATTCATATATACAAATACCTTCACAAGGCGATAAAAAACATCTGAAAATTGAAACTCGAGGTAGTCATTTCAAAAATGGTTTTGTTGTTCATGTATTCATTTTACATTCCATGGTGTCCTTGTGCTTATAACACAGCGTTGTTTCTTTTTTTTTTCAATCTATATGTAGAATATATTCATGAGGTAGAGTTTACCTTGATGTACAAAGAAAGCCCCTGGACTTGAGCCAATTTTTTTTTACATCCTTGACTTGGTCGAATTGTCGGTGAGCTGATGAATTTTGATGTCTAATCAATGCTAGAAAATGTGTGTCAGTCTTTCCAACACATTCAATGATTTTTTTTTCATTATTAAATCATTTTTTCCAATTACTTTTTGTATATATTTGGCTCAAGTACAAGATTTCTGCAGAGAAGGGAAAAACATTAATCAAATCATTAAAAGGCACTTTTTCTGTTGTGGTTCAAGAAATATTTTCTGGATTTTGCTTCAGGTGATCATAATTTGTAAGATCTATAAATTATCTTTTAACAATATCTGCTATTTATAGACATAGGGTGCGTCTTATCTAGCCAGTCATACTTGAAGTGTCACTCTTTTCTTAAATTTATTATATGATAAATTTATCATATGTACCCCGGAACATGTACTTCTATTATATTGGACACTTGTTTGTGCCATTGTAATAAATTTAAATGCCATCTGTTTTCCTTATTTACCTGCTTAATAAATTACTACAAACTGATTCCCAAACATATAGCATTTGAAGATTTACAGTGCTGTAAAATTGAGAAGCACTTGTATAGCATTTGAAGATTTACAGCACTGTAAAATTGAGAAGCACTTGTATAGCATTTGAAGATTTACAGCACTGTAAAATTGAGAAGCACTTGTATAGTATTTGAAGATTTACAGTGCTGTAAAATTGAGAAGCACTTGTATAGCATTTGAAGATTTACAGTGCTGTAAAATTGAGAAGCACTTGTATAGCATTTGAAGATTTACAGTGCTGTAAAATTGAGAAGCACCACATAGAATATAAAGATTTACAGCACTGTAAATGAAATAAGAACTTGTCAATGGGATTGTGTGGTAAAAATTGACTTTTTGTGTGTATATTTGCAGGTGAAGAAGGCATTCTTTGCATTAGTTTATAACGGGGTCCGGGCGGCGCCTTTGTGGGATACCACCAAACAGGACTATGTAGGAATGTTAACCATCACAGACTTTATAAATATCCTACATAAATACTACAAATCACCTCTGGTCAAAATGGATGAGTTAGAAAATCACAAAATTCAGACGTGGAGAGAGGAGTTACGGGATAAACAGAGGCCGTTTGTCTGTATCGAACCCGACGCCAATTTGTACCAAGCCATTAAAACCCTGATCACCTGTAAAGTTCACCGACTTCCTGTGGTGGACCGGACGACAGGCAACGCCCTCTATGTCCTCACTCATAAACGAATTCTCAGGTTCCTCTATATCTATGTGAGTACTAAGGGAGAGAACTCCACTCAGTCATATCAACTATTATTTGGGATGATATAAGTATTCCTATACGCAAATTCTACTTATAAATTCCTTAAATTTAGAAATAGAATATCTTTCACTATGTGCTGTGAAATTCTTCTCCAATTTCTTTTTATCAGTGTCCTTGATGGACTAAATTTGTAATAAAAGTCCCATAACTATCAAAACAGCCTTAGGTGAATATTTAAAGTGGAGAGATTTTACAAAATTAAATTGATAGATACAGATGATAATGTAATTGTTTCCTCTGCAGATCAATGAGTTGCCAAAACCCAGCTACATGAGACAGAGTTTGGAGGAGCTGTCCATAGGAACCTACGAGAACCTGGTGAAGGTAATATTAAATATAAAAAAGATTAACAAAACAACATTGCCTCTTGCTAGAAAAAAACTCAAAATATCATCTAATTAAGTCTGTTGTGTCTTATTTTATTTGTAAAATAATGACTTTAAAGTTCTCTGAGGTTGTAAGACAAGGTTTAATGTCATCAGTTTTGTATGTGTCATGTGGAGACCTCCCAGCTTGGTGGGTTTGTGATGTCGTAATAGACAACAAACATAATAATTAACTTCCACAACTGCTCTAATCTGTATTTTTGACTTGTTCTTTATGAAATAAATGTTTGTATTCTACATATATGTAATGAAATATAACATGCTTGTTTATGTGTATGCGTAATATAACAAGTACAACACTAATACTTCAAAATCACAGGCTGAGGAGGAAACTTGTGGCTGTCTAGCATTTATTCATCAGTTTGATATTTTCTGTGTTTTGTAGGCCACACCGAACACTCCAATCATCAAGGCCCTGAACTTGTTTGTGGATCACCACATCTCAGCTCTACCTATCTGTGACGAGGAGGGCAAAGTCATCAACATCTACGCCAAGTTTGATGTCATTGTAAGTACTCTATCAGGATAAAAAAAAACTTCATTAGAAATGGGGGATTAAAATTTAAACTAGTGTATTGTTAGTAAGAAATCAGGAAAAAATTTAACTCTAGCAATGGAGACTGTTTTTTGACTCGCTATGTTTTAAAATCTGAAGTAGTGAGTTGTTGATAGGTAATCAAGATCAATACATGTTAATATAACAGACAGGGGATAGAGAGGGTTAAAGAGAATTCCCCTTTCTACATGGTAAGGCTACAGTCTCCTCAGGATTTTACGTACTGTGGTTTCATCAATTTTTTGTGGATTTTGGTAAACAGAGGTTTTCTAGGATACGTAATTTCATTTATAAAAGCATTGCCTATACAAATGAATATCATAGTTATTAATTCAATTAATATTTGAATTTGTGAATCTGCTCAACAACGAAATCCTGAAAAATTGGTGCTCAACGAATATTGATGAAACCACAGTAACTTCAAAGTATCTTTAAAATGTACATCACACAGTGATTCACAATGTCTATTTCAGAATTTAGCAGCGGAGAAGACATACAATGACCTTGACATCACTGTACAGCAGGCCCTACAACACAGAACCCAGGTAGGAACAAAATACTCAAAAATATATAATATCATAATTAGCACTTAAGGAATGGTGAAAATCAAAGAATCAAGTACTTGATATATTTTATTGTAAAGATTTTTCAGTGTATCAAAATTTGAAATGGAATTATTTGTTAAGGGGGGGGGGGGTGATTTTCTTATCTGAAATATTAAGAAGTGCCAGAAACTGAATTAAAGCTGGCCTATAAATAAGTGGTTCCTCATTCTATATATAATGCTATATAATGCTGACATTTACCTTTACAGGAGGGCTGGTTTGAGGGGGTTGTGACGTGTAAAAAGGATGACACCTTAGAAGTGGTGATAGAGAAAATTGTCAAGGCAGAGGTAAACCATTGTGATCATTATAAAAAACTATACAAAAAAGTCCATAGGATTAAAATCTGTGATTTGTAGAGGAGTGTTTCTGAAGACAATATTATTTGGTTTCACACATATTAATCAATAGGCTGATTAGATGTCACTAAAATGTTCTGTTATTAAAAAAGGAATATTTTCATGGGGATTTATCTGAATGTTTCTTTTTAAAAAAAATATATATTTGTCTACAGGCTGCAAGATTATTTTTTCTTTGCGATGAGGTCTGATACATTAGCATAATGAGATGCATAGACATGCGCTTAAATAGCTGAAATGTACCTTTGACTTTTAATATCGGTCTAATTCAGGATCTGTCTTACAAAAGGAAATATAAAGAAATGAATGCATCTCGTGAAATGATGGGTCAGAAACGTAAAATGTCTGAATGCTTCCTATAGCTGTGCAAATTTGAGTTTGCTTAAATCATACCAACTTTGATTTTTGGATATTTGTAAATTAAGATTTTTTCCCTACAGGTTCATCGGTTGATAGTGGTGGATGATGATAAGAAAATGTTTGGAGTGGTCTCTTTGTCAGACATCCTGAATTTCCTAGTTCTCAAACCTTTTGGTAAGAAGCTCAATTTTGGTTGCTTAAGAGCAATACTTAACTGCCTAGCTGATCTGGAAAAATTATCCTTTATAAGTCTCCAGTTTATTTTTTTAAAAAAATGAGAGAGAGAACTCTTGAATTAGAGGAAATTTCTTTCCGCTAAAAACGCGCAAAAGAATGAACAGCCAAATGTAATACTTTTACAGTATGTCATGGACTGGCATTTTAAGGACCATATTTTAAATTTCTTTTTTTATTTTTCAAAAAAATCTTATCCATACACACATTACCTTCATATTACACACATTTTGCCATTTCAGGTGATTTTGTCAACAGAAAATCCTGATGAGGTCCAAATACTTCAGAAAGGATTGTAATTCAATTATACCATCAAAAAGCAGGATCCATGCCCTATACCAATGCTGTGTGAAATAGAGATACACAGTGAAAAGTTCGATCCCTGCCCGAAGACTGTGAATCAACAACAGACAGAAACTGTCATGCTGTTATTAATTGATCTGGGGTTATTTTTATTGTTTGACCCCAGCAGTGGCATGTCAAATTTTTGGGCATTATTTGGATCCAGGGAGTTTCATGTGATGACATTTAGTCCTGTGTTGGTAACCATAGTTACCAAAGCAAAAAAGAAGCTCTGGAAAAAAATGAACACATATATCTGTGATTGTATTGGCAGTTTTCATGGCAACTCTTTGCATAAAATTCTGTTAAAATATACTCAGTTGTAATCATGCTTTATTCATAAAAAAAAAAAATCTTAAAATAGAGGATAAATATTTAAAGTGATTTTTTTTTTAGATCCTTTCCATATCATTTGATTGTTTGAAAATTGTATTTTAATCCCTATTTTCAATAATTTGTGAGAAAAAATTATAGGGGTAAATGTCATGTCTGTTAAAATTCTTGAAAGGTTCTGTAGTATTGCATATCAGCAATACCTCGGGCATTGTAGATCATTGAGGAGGATCTACAGAGCCCCTGTACACACCCTACATTTCTCTACCTCCAACACCCTATCAGAGAAGATAATGTCTGTGTTGAATTCTGTTGTAACATGATTGAGAAAAAATGGCAATGATATAGATTGAAAGATGTATTTGTTAATGAATCTGTCTGGTCCATTACATTTGTTGAAACATTTTATTAAGATTAAACATTTTGTGCAGATTGAGAGATGAATGTGTAAATGAAGATGTGAAAGAGTGGTTCATGATGTTTGCCAATTAACAATGACTGTCAGACAGATATTGTTAACATGTGTTTGATTGGACAACTTTGTCAGTTAACTTTATTTTGATTGGATGATTTGTCAGTTAACTTTATTTTGATTGGATGATTTGTCAGTTAACCTTGTTTTGATTGGATGAGACTTGAGGCGGATTGGCCGTTTACATGTGACAAATGCTGTGATATAAATTACAACTAGTATATTTCTAGATAGTTCATGTTTTAGCTCAATTGAATGGTGGCCTGCTGAGTTCTCAAGAGAAAAAAAAATCATGAAAATGTGCTTTAATGGAATATTTTACTCCCTGAATACCAAGTGCTGACGAGACAGGTTTTCTTTATGCAACATAAATGCTTCTGAGAATACATCAGTATATTGGATAATTTTCAGTACTGATTTAAGGGACTTTTGTGTTTGTCTGCAGTTATCATTAAATATTCTGTTGCCTGTTTTCATAGCAAGTGCTTCTGCTAATCTGAACACCATCGTCCAACATTTAATCAAGTACTATTTGATCTCAGAAAGTTGAAGACTTTGTAAATATGTGGTGTGAATGTATGTAATATATATAGGAAAAAACACAAGGGTTGTCAGCAAGTGTCCCCTCATCATCAAATTGAGTATTTTTAATTTATGTGCACTCAAGTATTTTATCAGATATATTTTGGCAGGGCATCTGTACCACACAAATACATTATGTGTATATATATCAACACTTGTAGAATGATTGTTGACAATACTTTTTGCCAGACATTTTTTTATCACATCAATAAATATCAGTGTATGTAAGGGGACTGTTTAATTGAACCAAACACATTATTAATTAATCCTTATGAAAACTTGTAAATTGATTTGAATTTTAATGAAATAGACTAAAAGTGATATAAATATCTCTGTTGAATGCTTATTGAAGCTTTTCTGATCAATTTCTTGTCTGTTCTTTTATATTTTTTCATTAGAGTTTAGTTAAATTGTTTTCTTTGCTTGTCTTTGAGACTTTGACATTGAAATATGAATTAAAAAAATCAAATCTCTTTAAAAAATATTTGTTCAGTTGAACAATTTTAGACAATATAAATATTTAGAAATATGTATACAAGTTTCGCTAATGTCATTTTCAAGACTTTTTTCTACATTTTACATAACTCTTTTTTATTGGAGATAAAAACAGTACATGAATTTAATTTTAAGTTTTATATTAAGAATTTTTTGTTACACTAAATCAGACTAGAGTTTGTGTGGCGGTAGGTGAGTGATGTGCTCCTATTGCTTATTTCTGTAACTATACAAATGAATGGATAGAGAGAATTTCAATTCCTAGAAAATATGTAAAAGAAAAAAAAATTAAATTGGTGGAAGCTGCGCCATCTTCATTCCAAAAAAAGACTCATTGAATATTGTTGTGAATAGATTTGTTTGTATTTTGAATATCATATGTTTCACTACAGAGAGGGGCACCACTTGTGGCTCTCCGATTCTGATGTTGATTTTGTTATCTGTGGTAAATACCATTGTTTGTTTTCCACAGATTTAATTTCATGTTCATTGTTAGAAAGTTTGTATTTTTTCAAATCATTTGTTCAAATTGAAATCAGTTCATTTATGAAATGCTGTTTTGGGTATCAAGTTGCAATTTTCTTTTTCAAATGTACATGCCAGGACTGAAAAACTGTTATGTAGATAACTTACAGAGTATTGTAGAAACAGAGATGTCTACTCTACTTATAGGAGATATCAGAAATTCTACATGTGTGACATATATAGATTCAACCATCATCTCATTCTAACATGTATAAAGAAATTGTATCTTATGCAAGAGAGTGGAAAGTCACAAATGGGGGATTTGACAATTACTCAAGAAAAAAAATGTTGTGCTGAAAGAAACTGACAATAAAATGTTGAGAACTTTTAAGCTTTGATTTTTTTAATGCTTTGTTTTCAAGAGGATGTGCATATTTATGTTCATTTCAAACAGCTGTGCAATAGTCATACCTTAGCACTGTGCTGCAATTACAATGGTTCTGAGTTTTCGGACTTGGGCTCTTGCTATTCACAAGTATTTTTCCACATCTCCGTGGATAGGATGTGTCCATTGCCTATGGGCCTGTCCCATTTAGACAAGTGGTCCACTAACATCCTGCTCCAAAAACTTTAATCTGGTCACTTATCTATAGGTCAAATCCAGCATCAGGAGCAATTATAGTATTGTGCTTCTTTCAAGATGCATCATCCATGCAAGTTTGCTTTAGGTGGGTTATATAGTTTCTTGGTTAGGGATCTGCTTCAATTATCTGGAAAAAACCAAACTTGGGCGCTCGTCTGAAAATTTAGGTCAAATTCAGCATCTGAAGCAAGACAAGATGTGTACATCTTTAGATGTATCATCCTTGCAAGTTTTTCTAGACAGGGCAAATAATTACTTTAAAACTAGGCACCTCCAAAAAACTACTCTGGTCACTTCATTCGGGAAAATATAGTGAACCTGGTAACTATTGTGCATCCTAAATTGCATCACCTTTGCAGGTTTGGTCAATATAGGATTATTAGTAAATCGAATAGAAGATGATTGGAAATTAGACCTTCTAAAAAACTTGAACCAGCTCCAGAAACAACATGGTAATTCTGTTGCTAAAATTACATCACTTGAAACGACCTTGACTGGTGCAATAAAACTTAGTAGAAACATCTTTCATGCATTTCTGATAATTATATATTATAAGGGTATAGAAGTGCTTGAAAAGAAATCTGCACCAAAATCAAACCTGCGAGACTACCCCTATTTCGATCGAGGGTTTATCATAAGTCCCCCCCCCCCAACTTTTTTGAGGACCAGGTGAAATATATAATGTGCGAAAAACTAGTGGGATATAGTGAACGGACAGATGAGGAGGAAACTTAAAATCCCATGCGGTTTAACCGGTGAGGGAGAAATAATGGAATACGATGCAGCAGTGCATCAAAGTTAAAAAAAATGTTAAATATATCAGTGGCACAAATTCATTGAAAAATTGCTCCGAGTTTGCTTGTTAGACATACATTCGAGAATTTTTCACTCATTTTGAGACGTACGCCACCTCTTAATCATCAGCTTAAAAACTTACGACTTTTCAACTTTATACACAACCATTCCCCACGATAAATTAAAGTCTATTGGAATTCCCATGGGTAACAACCAAGCTCTATGATAAGCATGATGACTTTAACTTTTTATCGTCAACTTCCCTTATTCAGCAATATACCTTCATCACTTGCATACGGAGTTTATATATCTATGTTGATTAGATGCGCATGCTCTACGTATGAACAATTTCTACAGCGAGGTAAATTACTGACAAACAAGTTGATAAACAAGAATTTCGGCAGACTCTTTTAAAGTCATCATTTCGTAAGTTCTATGGTGGATACAATGACCTTGTCAGCAAATACAATTTATCATTGAGTCAAATGCTTACTGACGTTTTTCATACTATAATTGTTAGTCAAGTATTTATACGCTGAATTGACGACGGATTTTTCCATTATTTCTTGATCGTAACGGAGCACAAGGCGGGTGTGACCGGTCGATAGGGGATGCTCACTCCTCCATGGCACCTGATCCCACCTCTGATGTTTTGGTGGTCCGTGATTGCTCTGCTCCTATTTTGCATTGTTTTATGGACTTTCGATCTAGCTGGAATACTGTTCGTTATCTCCATATGTTTCACTCTTAATTGCCAGTTATTTTACCGTCACAGTACCAAGACCGTCACAGTGTAATTGAACCAGTGACCTCATATGAAGATTTGTTTATTTCTGTCTATACTATGTAGGGGGCCAAAGCATGACCGATGTCACACGGTGCGATGATATTAATATCTTGTCTACATTTCTTAAATTTTGTCCATCTTCCCTAGCCAAGGGTTTAATTATGATCCGCTCCTCCCCTCCCTAAAAATCTCAATATTTTATTTTTCTCCTTTACATAGTTGCAATAAAGTCGCCCTCTCAATTTTTTTAATCTGATATTTTCTGGAGAGGGCCCTCTCCAAGAGAGAGAGAGAGAGAGAGAGAGAGAGAGAGGTTGGGAGCTGTATTATTGCAGTATCCTTTACATATTTTTGAATAAGTTCTACTTCATATAAATACAGAAATAGGTCTTCTACCAACAGGGCACGATTAGTACCCATGGAAATTCCGTCAGATAGTTGGAATTACGAATATCAACTTTGGCAAGCTCCAGACAGCTCAGCATTACGTTACGCTACAACTCCATATCATTATTCGTTGGGAAAGTAGTCCCGGAGAATTGATACGGTATGGAGTTTGAAACTTTTGAGTGCTTGTACATGTATTTTGAATTAGCAAGGACAAGAAAATTTACTTGATGAGTTCCATTATACATGCCACGGGCACTGGAAGTTAGTGTAAATATATTAATAGTATGTGTCTTTTTTTTATACATACACATACTATATATTTACACTAACTTCCAGTGCCCGTGATACATGCCCAATTACAGAATTTTTTCAATCAGTGCAAGTAACTAAAATAAATTACCAACACGATTTCTCTTTATTTAGAATTTGTGCGATTTAGAATAATATATCCTTATGTTTACCTGGAAGGCCACACACAGGGAAACATAAGGTTTTTTTCTACAATGTTCGATATTGATTAGCAGCAGTCAGTCCATCTTCGCTAGCCAAGGGTTTCCGATCCGATACCTCGGATTGGAAACCCTTGGCTAGCGAAGATTCAGTCAGTCATGCAGAGATCTATATGGAAATTATTTAAAACACATATCATATGCATAAGTAAATGAGAATTTAATGTATTTAGTTTTCATACTGACCAAAGATATTGAATACTGTATTACAAATTAATTGATTTTTTTATTTTTGTTTTATTAAAATTGTTTGAAAAATGCCAAGTGCTTCAACTTTTCCGGATTATGGGCAGATTCCGAGTCATATTTTACACATTCATTGCTAGTCACATGATGAAAGGCGTCATCACATGACAAGCAAAATGGCTGCTGTCGAGTGGAGGTGGAGACTGTCTTTTCTGTTGTTTTGCTCTCTTTACTGTTTGATGTCAATACCTCAGTCGTCTCAGGTAATTAATTAATCACAAAAATAGAGATTATCCCACAGATAGTCGTTTCATATTCGGGGCACCCATACTTATTTTTACCACAAGGTATCCTGGCGTATTGTATTTTCGACCTGTTTAGATGTAATTTATTAATTTATTGCAAACTTTATAGAAGCTGAAAAACTATGGGCTTAAAATATTAGCATATGTGTCTATGAATAAAACTGTACATCCCAAATTGCAGTTTTGTGTTTATTTTATTTATATGCCATAATATGGAGAAGGTGCATTTTTACCTACAAAAATATTAACGTCTTGTGTTTTCGACCTAAATATAATATCAACGACCAAACAGTACTGGCTTGAAATATCCGTTGAATATTCCAAACAATAAAAATACGATTGTCTGTCTTTCAAAAAAACATTGAACAAGTTCCATATTTCAGTTGAAAATACATTTATTCGTTGGTTGAACACATTTGTCAGGAGCTGAGCATTTTTAAAAGAAATCAATGAAATTACGTTGCATTTTTCATTAAAAATCTGTAAGAAAGTGCCCATATCTAAGAGAGAAAAAAAATTCGTTTGATCCTCCCATTCATTTCAATATTCATGCGTCCCTTTGACAGAGATCTTAATTTTCTTTCGGGAAAATGTCATCGAAAAATCTTTGTCATTAACCGATTACGGCATTGATTAATCAACAGATAAAATGTGCATTAGTAAAAAGACTAGAATTTCTGACATCGGACTAAAACCACTTAGGGAATTCCGTTGAATTAATTATTTTGGGTATTTTTACTACAGTTGTGCTTACAAGGTATTTTTCCAAGTGTAGAAACCGAAAATAATGTTCTAACGCGCGGTATCTGCACGGAAAACAGATTTGGAAAAATAGGTCGAAAATACAATACGGTCGAAAATAGGATACGAGACGATATCTAACTCATCGTTCTCTTCAAAAGACTTTTTTTCTAAACGATTTAACTGACAAGAAAAAAGAAGTCTTTTGAAGCAAACAATGTCATTTTAAAGTAGGTTAATGATTGATATATTAACAAAATACGAGCTTGAAGCAGGGTGTCTGAAAATGAGTTAGGTACCTTGTGGTAAGAATAAGTATGGGGTACCCCTATTCTCTTTAGAGAAGTAGACAAGCTCTCGCCAAGTGTAGGCCGTATTTTCCAGAATAACAACATGACGGCCTGTGAAGAGAAGTGAATGTAGGCGAAAGCCTGTCCACTTCTCTAAAGAGAATAGGGTACCCCGTAAACAAACAAGTGCCTGTGGATTATACACTGTTACATCGTCACTTAGGCTTTAAAAATCAATGAACATTATGCATCAGAATGGCAAGGTGAACACATGTACATGACCAAACCAAATTTTGTTAGATCAATAAAGCTAAAGTTTAAATGTGAAACTCGTGAAAATGCAGAACCATGGAAATCTTATTTCTACTGTAGACGGTTAGTGTGGTTTAATCACATATTCATTTTTGTATTTGGATTTGTGTGATTTTTTTCACAAACGTTTAAGTGATGAAATAGTAAAGTTCAAATCCAGACACTGCACATCGGTTCAATGGCTCTCACACAAACCATGTAAACTGAATATTGTGACTTTTATTGTAGGCACAGAACAGAACATTTGAAATTGACTACCTGGGGAACACTTTTGTTAAAGATGGCAAGAGTTTTCGTTATATATCGGGGAGTATTCATTACATGAGGGTTCCTAAAGAATACTGGAAAGATAGGCTGATGAAGATGTATGCAGCAGGGCTGGATGCTGTTCAGTTGTAAGATAATTAAACAGCCATCTTCTAAGTATTTTTGGTCTGGTTAAAAGAGAAAGTGTGTAATTGATATCATAATGTGTAAATATCTAATTTTTTTCAAATTTTAAGACCGTAAGAAAAACATACATGCATGCAGTTTAAATTTAAATGTCCAAATCTTGGCCCCTTAATGGTAGGGATGGAACCACAACAAGAGGTCAAATTCTTGACTGAAATAAAGAGAATTTTTATAGAATCTTGTTCTCATTAACACAGTCTGATTAAAACCAGGAGAAGGGGGCTGGTTTTAATCAGACTGTCATTAACAGAAGGGTCAGATTTCATAAGTGAACATTATGGTCTGTACATGTTTATGCCCTTTCCCTTTAGAATGGATGTGCAGACCTGACATTTACAATGAATCATTATATTATATATATGTAATTTGTATGTATGTTTATTTGTGTTTGTTCTAGTTACATCCCATGGAACTTCCATGAACCAGAGAAAGGCCAGTATGACTTTGATGGACAGAAAGATTTCGTACAATTTATAAAGACGGCACAGGAAGTGGGTTTACTGGTTCTTCTTCGAGCAGGTCCATACATCTGTGGAGAGTGGGACTTTGTAAGAGCATTAAAATGTCTGCATTATACAGTTGATATCTGGCTGTGATATTAAAAAGCCTACAAATATTATTGTATAATATATATGACTACATAATTAACAAGTGATGTTATGCTCCTTTATTATTTATTTCTACTGGAGAATGAGTGTGCCATATTTGTAGAATTAATTCATTGTTGTTTTTATTACAGGGAGGATTCCCAGCATGGCTTCTGAAGGAAGATCCAATGATGGTGTTCAGAAAAATGGAACCAAGTAAAAAGATATAATTTTATATATTTATAAATAATTATAATAGTTTATTCTATATGGACGCCAATTAAATTTCATTCAGAGTATACAGTAAAACTCGGTTATAGTGAAGTCCCTGCGACCTATGAATTTAATTCACTATATCCATAATTTGTTATATCCGTATAACGAACTCATATAACCATTATAGCGAATTTGCAATATGCATGCTTTCCTTCAATTATTACTACTAAATATGTTAGGGAAGCAAATAATATGTTTTACGGTGTGACCGTTGGGGCGAGCGCAGTTGTACCATCAAAAACACTTGAGATCAGCCACTTCGAAAATTAAGTCAAGCCGCACGAGATATCTCGACTAGCTGTGACGTCATACGACGTCACAAAGCTCGTCGGAGCTTACGGAGACAGCCGAGCGTCTGTTTGAAACTATAAAACAAGTGCAATTTTTGTCGAAAAACATTGCAGAGTTATTTCTTGTTTCTTTGAAAGATTTCTACAAACTGAAAGTCTGATATATGCTTTACGTTATTATTTATTTATTTATTCGGCAATATTCGCGCAAAGGACATTGGGTAGTGCAGGAATTCTGGGAATGTTGCACAGAGAAATTTGGCTGACGTATGTACAGATTTCAATCCGAATTTCCTCTGTTCTTAATCTATTGAGCTCACTTCGCGAGCGTCGCTTCGCGACGCTCGCTGCGCTCGCTATTACTAAACATATCTTAAGTAACTAAGGTTTTTAGCTCACCTGAGCCGAAGGCTCAAGTGAGCTTTTCTGATCACATTTTGTAAACTTTTCATATTTTCGACTTTTTCTCAAGAACCACTGGGCCAATTTTGACTTAACTTGGTACAAAGCATCCTTGGTTGAAGGGAAATTTAAATTTTTAAAATAAAGGGCCAAGTTCACAAGGGGAGATAATCAAGAAAAGACAAAAATAGGGTGGGGTCATTAAAAAATCTTCTTCTCAAGAACCACTGAGCCAGAAAAGCTTGAAACTTATGTGGAAGCATCCTAGGGTAGTGTAGATTCTAAATTGTTAAAATCATGACCCCCGGGGGAAGGGCGGGGCCACAATGGGGAATCAAAGTTTTACATAGAAATATATATCTTTGAAAATCTTCTTCTCAAGAACCACTGGGCCAGAAAAGCTGAAACTTATGTGGAAGCATCCTAGGGTAGTGTACATTCTAAATTGTTAAAATCATGACCCCTGGGGGAAGGGCGGGGCCACAATGGGGAATCAAAGTTTTACATAGAAATATATTGGAAAAATCTTTGAAAATCTTCTTCTCAAGAACCACAGGGCCAGAAAAGCTGAAACTTATGTGGAAGCATCCAAATCTTTGAAAATCTTCTTCTGAAGAACCAGTGGGCCAGAAAAGCTGAAACTTATGTGGAAGCATCCTAGGGTAGTGTAGATTCTAAATTGTTAAAATCATGACCCCCGGGGGAAGGGCGGGGCCACAATGGGGAATCAAAGTTTTACATAGAAATATATAGGAAAAATCTTTGAAAATCTTCTTCTCAAGAACCACTAGGCCAGAAAAGCTGAAACTTATGTGCACATGGAAGGATCATGGGGTAGTGTAGATTTCAAATGTCTAAATTATGATCAGTGGGGTAGGGTGGGGATGCATTATGTATTAAGGGGGAAATCTGGTAAAGAACAGAATGGTCAAAGCTTCTCAGGTGAGCGATGTGGCCCATGGGCCTCTTGTATTATGAATTGAATCTTATATTCAAATGCTAAAAGGAAATAAGGTTAGTTCAGTTTATCATTTTTTTTAATAATCTCTGAGAGTTCGTTATAAAAGATGTAAATATCATTATAACTAACTTCAACGGGACTCAAAATCAGTTTGCTATCTCCGTAAACTCGTTATATCAGAGTTCTTTATAACCGTAAAATTTTACAAAGATTTGTTAATAATTTTGCCGGGGACCAACAAAAACTTCACTATATCCGTGAATTCACTGTATCCGTGTTTGCATTAAACGAGTTTTACTGTATCAGGTATTTGGAAATAAATTCCATCCACATCCTCTTTACTGGCAGGCTCCTGCCATACTTGCAACAAAGTAGTACATGATGCTGAAAATGAATGAAACACTAGTTTAATTGCGGAAGTTAATTATTAATTTTTGTCACAATAGATCATGATTAATTTTCATATTACACTTAACCCACAATTTCTTGATGTATGGGGTTAGTTGATGAATATAGTTGCAAATTGTATTGTATGAGCTTTATCACAACTAATTTATGGATAAATGTTCTGCATACATGTACATTTCTATGATAATTGAGATGAACTTACCTGTCGTCTTACAGCTTATATCAAATATGTGGACATCTGGATGGACAAATTGCTGCCAATGCTGACTCCTCTTCTGTATGAAAATGGGGGACCGGTGCTGATGGTGCAGGTAAAGCCAGGACTCTCTTTCTCTCTCTCTCATCATATGAACTATGAGGACCAAGTCTCAGAAGTCACCATTGTCATCCTCATGCTCGTTTGGGCTATTTTTATGTCCATTGAAGGGAGACAATACAGTTATCACCCTGCATGTGATGGAGACATCACGAATTGTCTCTTCACATGACCTGCTCTAAGCCAATCAGATTGACTGTGTAATTTTGAAGGATAATATCGGTAATCAAAATTCTAAACCTCCTTGCAAAGAAATTCTATGGATTCATATAGCAATAAAAATTTTTTTTTTAAGTCTGCCTCCTGTACACTATTTTCTCCAATGATCTTTTCTACACATGAAATTGTTATCACCCCTATTTTGGTTGTCATGGTAATATTACAGATTGAGAATGAGTATGGTAGTTACTTTGCGTGTGACCATGACTATATGGCCCACCTGTTTATCAAGGCCAGGAAGATTCTGGGGCCCAGGGCCATAATTTATACCACAGATGGGGACCTACAGTCCAACTTTGAATGTGGCCCTACCCCCGGGGCCTACGCCACAACAGATTTTGGGGTCACTCTTTTCTGTGAGAATTATTTGTGTCAAGTTTTTTCTCCTTTCCTCGCTTCTTTCCAGGATAATCCACTAACTTTTTTCAATGAGACAGAACTGTAATTCTTTCTTTCTGTACAATTAGCAAATGAACCTCACATGAAAATTCATATAATTTATTCTCACACTTGTTGCTTTTATGTGAATTAAACTACCAATTTAGTGAATCATTTGAAATTCATGTGTGACTGTGAAGCACTATGTGATGCTAGTACAAAGATATTTATGTGAAACCTCTATGTTTTAGAATTTGCATGTAGACCATATTGTATCAAGGAATATTTCTTCTGTCTTTTCTTATTGCATTGAATGATCAAGGCTAGAATATTATCTCTAGGAATGGGTTGAAAACACTGCAAACATTTGATAAAAATTGCAGCTTGCATGATCAGTAGAACATGTATAGTAATTGTTTTAAATAGTCCTTGCAAAAAGAAGTAAATGGTACAGATGGCTTTAAATGTCTGGAACACAATAAGAAAACATATTTGTTAAGTGTATCTGCACCTTTGCAGTAACGTTGTATTTCCTGATGTATTAGTAAATATGAATCTGTCAACACGTTGATTTGGTTTGGAAACATTCCACTTGTGACAAGAAGGGAAAAATGTGATGGATCAAACCAGGCTTTGAATCTGGACCCTTCTATTCTGGAGCTCTACCACTGAGTTATTTATCTAGCTATCAATACATGACTGCCACAATCATCCCTCTTTAAAATTGACTTACCCCCAAGACACCAACCCAGAGTGTACTTTCAGTTGGAATATATCAATCACCAGACTCTTCCAGGGCATTGCAATGGACCAAATGTAACAAGGAAAAGAATGCTACAGACAGGAGGATTTAAACCTAGAACTCTAAAATTTTAGACAGGGTGCTCAACCGACTAAGCTGTCTGACCAAATGCCATCATGACCCGACCATCACACACCATTTTCCCCAAATACCAACTGCAAAAAGCTACTGACATATAAATTATATGAATGATATATTCTATCTTGATAAAGTCCTTTTCATAAACCTGATCCATACCAGATTCAAAATTTGTTAGAAAGCTCCAATAATCTCTGAGCTGAGTAGATTATGGTTTGACCCCGCTTGACCTTATTGATGGAGGTTGACATTTGTGTACTTACAGATTGAGAATGAATATGGCAGCTACTTTGCCTGTGACCATGACTACATGGCTCACCTGAGGGACAAAGCCCGGGAACACCTGGGCCCCCGGGCTCTGTTATACACCACTGATGGGGGTGCAGATTCATTCCTTAAATGTGGCACAGTGGCAGGAGCCTATGCCACAGTAGATTTTGGGAATACACGTAAGATTTAACTGAAGATGCGTTCTTAATCATCAGGAGTATAGCTTCACAGATTTTTCATGTCATTTCATATATTCAAAAATTACCTACTGATTCATGTACAGCTGCAATTTTTTGAAAAGTTTGATTTCTTCTCACATTCTGCAAAAAACCACAAATTAGACTTTGACATCTCAAACTGTGATGTGTCATTACCTATAACATTTCTCAGTTAATCTTTTTAATTATCATTTGAATCTCTGTAAAATTCAATTTGTCCGTTTTTGCTACATTTGAGATGCTAAAGTTTAGCTGTATTGGTTATCAACACTTTCCGCTTTTTATTGCTTTGCTATTTATATTTCTATGCTTCTGACATTCTATGTTAACATACAAATTGTAAATAATGGATATGGAAAATAAGAAACATTTTTGTCTCATCTTTTAAATTTTATCCATGTTTAATTAAATGAATTAGTTAAATGATAAAAGTTGAAATTCATGAAGAAAAAAGACCCAGAAAATTAAATGAATGAAAAAGATTAAGAATATATACAGCTTACATCTAAGGATTTGTTGATGAACACAATGATATAATTCATTTAACTGTCGTACAATGTATTGTCATTTTTTAATGTTTCTCAGTCAATCCTCAGAAGGCATTTCAACCACAGAGGGACTATGAACCATTTGGGCCTTTAGTAAGTAATAACTGAAAATTAACTCTCGGCTCTCAAGGAATTTCTATTATTCAGCAACTGTTTGGTGTAATACAGATGTTAGAAAAGTAATGAACAAAGCCTTAATATGAATACTTATATAATTCTTGATATATATTTAAGGTTAATTCTGAGTTTTACCCTGGCTGGCTGGATCACTGGGGGTACCCCCACTCTACGGTCAATCTGGACATCTTCTCTAAGGCTCTGGACATGCTGCTTGATTATGGCGCCAATGTCAACATGTGAGTAAGGGGAAGTAATTCTAGACTTCTGATCCCTATCCTTTCTTAAAAATTTCAGCATTCTGTCCCTTAAAATTGAACTCCATTGATTTAATGTTTCTCCAGCAAAAGTATATTTCATCATTTAGTTATTTACCCTTCAATGTTGCACAAAGATTCGAAAATACCTCAGTTATTGAAATCTTAAAAGTTTTGAATAAAGGGTCCTTTTTAACTTCATATGATTACAAATGAAATTACATTTTTTGTATGAATTAAAGTGATTTTTCTTCATCTTACAGGTACATGTTTGAAGGAGGAACAAACTTCGGCTTCTGGAATGGTAATCTCTTCTTATCATTAATTAACAAACAAATACACATGTATTAATATACCGTATAAGTGGAAATTTTAGCGATACGCAAATTTAGCGATTTGTCCTTAAAAACAGGTAATTTATTTTTAGTGAGATGTTAATTTAGCGATTTTAAAATGCACATTTAAGTAGCTATTAGAAATAAAACGCAATTAATTTTTAGCGATATTCAATTTTAGCGATCTTGGCACCCTCGCTAATAATGCCAAAATTAAATCCTCACTAAAAATTCTACTTATACGGTATATTTACAAATTTCTGCTAGCTAGATTTTAATAACAAAGAAATACACCTATAGTGAAATGTATTTACATATAAATTTCTGCCAGATGTTAATACATATTGTATAACCAGTGTATCATTCATACCACAATTTTTAGGTCACCTGAGTAAACTCAGGTAACCTATTGCTATCTGTTTTCATCCGTCGTTGTTTGTCGTGCATTAACATTTGAACTTTTTTAGCTTCTTCTTTGAAACCACTGAACCAATTTCAACCAAATTTGGCATATAGCATCTATGGGTGAAGGGAAACAAAATTGTGAATTTCATGGTCCCTGCCCCCCTGGGGCCTGAGGGGTGGGGCCAAAACCACTAAAATTAGTGCAATCTTTAAAAATCCTCTTCTTTACTCCGGGACATCAAGCAGGCAAACTGTTGGTATGATTGTAATCAACACTGAGTCCTCTACCAAAATTGTGAAATTCATGGCCCCAGGGTCAGGGGTTCTAGTGCTAGGGCGGGGCTAAACAGGTTATATACATGTAGTGAAAATGCATTATTTCTTTGAAATTCTTCTTTTCTGCTCCTGGGCATTAAATAAACTAACCAAGTGCATAGGTTAGTTGAAAATGACTGCCTTTTCCAAAATTGTGAATTGTGAATTTCAAGGCCCCAGGGTCAGGGGTTCTAGTGCCAGGGCAGGGCTATATAGATTATATAGTGAAAATGCATAATTTTTTTGAAATTCTTCTTTTCTGTTTGTTGGCATTAAATAAACTAACCAAGTGCATATAGTGGATAAGTGGATAAGCGTTTTATTATACTGATGTATAATAGAATTTCTGAGGTTTGAATTTTTGGAGTAAGATAATACTGCAAGAATAATCTGAAATCCTGATGACGTCACAATGCTACTGAAGTCATTATGACATCATCAGTCAATAGATTTATCGCTGGAAATCAAAATTGGAGGCAAAAATTGCATGAAAATTTTCCGAGGGTGGATAGCAAAAACTATACCCTGGGGTATAGCTTTGCTATGCGTGAACTATCAAAGATAGTTGTTTTACCTTTTTAACTTTATATAGGAAACATTTTAACAGAAGTATAATAATATTGATTATATAATGAAAATGCATAAATTCTTTTAAACTCTTCTTTTGTGCACTGAGTATTTTACCAATGAACTATGTACATATTTATGAGGAGGAAGGATGCCTCTTTAAGATTTTTGAATTTCAGGTTCCCTGGGTTAGGGCTTCTTTTGTTAGGGCGGGGCTCTAATGTTTATATAGTGAAAATGCATGAATTCTTTGAAAATCTTTTCCTTAGTTGTTAGGTATAATGCCAATGATCTTAGTATATATTCATGACAAAAAACCTGCTTCTTCCAAAAATGATTAATTTCCTGGCCCCTGGGACAAAGGTACTTGAGGGGGGGGGGGGGGTTTAACATAAATTTTGAAATCTTCACTTTGGTATTAATCAACAGCATGATGAAATAAAATTTTTTAAAAAGTGGAAATGCATTTTCTCTTTGTTACTCTGATCTACCTCTGGGTATTAAGTAACCAAAATAAGCATGCTGAGTGAGTGAGTGTATATTTATGATAAGCAATGGAGCCTCTTTCAAAATTGTGAATTTCATGGCCGCTAGTTTAAAACATGAATCAAATTCAATTGTTGGAAAGTTGTCCCATGATACTCAGGTGACCTATAAGGCCCATGGGCCTCTTGTATATATGTTCAAAGGGTGTCTGTTTTGGCTTAGGAGTCTGAAGTTTTTATCGTAAAAAAAAAAAAAATCCGGAAAAAAATTTCCCACCCTCACTTTTTAGGTCACCTGAGTTACTCAGGTGACCAATTGCTATCCGTATTCGTCTGTCGTCGTGTGTTAACATTTGAACATTTTCAGCTTCTTCTCTGAAACCACTGAACCGATTTCAACCAAATTTGGTATACAGCATCTATGGGTGAAGGGGAACAAAAATTATGAATTTCATGGTCCCCTCCCCCTGGGGCCTGAGGGTGGGACCAAAACCACTAAAATTATTGCAATCTTTAGAAATCTTCTTCTTTACTCCTGGACATTAAGCAGGCAAACTGTTGGCATGAATGTTATGAGCATTGAGTCCTCTACCAAAATTGTGAAATTCATGGCCTTAGATTCAGGGGTTCTAGTGCTAGGGCAGGGCTATATAGATTATATAGTGAAAATGCATTATTTCTGTGAAAATCTTCTTCTCTGCTCCTGGGTATTAAATAAACTAACTAAGTACATAGTTATGTTGAGCAAGAGTGCCTCTACCAAAATTGTGAATTTTATGGCCCCAGGGTCAGGGGTTATGGTGTTAGGGCGGGGCTCTATTGATTATATAGTGAAAATGCATTTATTCTTTGAAAATCTTCTTCTCTGCTTCTGGGTATTAAATAAAATAAGTAAGCACATAGTTATGATAAGCAAGAGTGCCTTTTCCAAAATTGTGAATTTAATGACCCCAGGGTCAGGGGTTCTGGTGTTAGGGTGGGGCTCTATTGATTATATAGTGAAAATGCATTTATTCTTTGAAAATCTTCTTCTCTGCTTCTGAGTATTAAATAAAATAAGTAAGCACATAGTTATGATAAGCAAGAGTGCCTTTTCCAAAATTGTGAATTTAATGACCCCAGGGTCAGGGGTTCTGGTGTTAGGGTGGGGCTCTATTGATTGTATAGTGAAAATGCATTTATTCTTTGAAAATCTTCTTCTCTGCTTCTGGGTATTAAATAAACTAACTAAGTGCATAGTTATGATGAGCAAGAGTGCCTCTTCCAAAATTTTGAATTTTATGGCCCCAGGGTTAGGGATTATGGTGTTAAGGCAGGGCTCTATTGATTATATAGTAAAAATACATTAATTCTTTGAAAATATTTTCCATTGCTTCTGGGTTTTATGCCAATGATCCAAGTATATATGTAGGACTCCAAAGTGCAATGGGACTCCAAAGTCCGATGGTCACGCTAAAGTCCGATGGTCTGCGCCAAACCCCGATGGTTTGACACGCCAAAATCCGATGGTGCGGAAAACAATTAACATTTATGACGTCATGGTGCCACTGCGCAGAAATGCGATGCCGTGCCATGCTAAGGCCTGATTGTTTGAAATAAATACAAATAAATATTCGATGCAAAGATTAACCCTAATTTTTTGGATATAGGTGCGAGACTAACACTTATGACGTCGAAAAATGTGTAACAACTATAAGCTAGATATCTTGGATGGGTGCAGGACTAACCCAAATCAGTCCAATAGTGTGCGAGGACTAACCATAAAATCTCTCGGGTGAGTTCAAAGAAACACATTGGTGTTCAAGAACTAACCCTTATCAGTCGAATGGTGTACAAGGACTAACCCTAATGGCTCTGGTGGGCAAAAACAATAAGCAAAATCAGTAAAATTGTATGCGAGACAAATACTAAATCAATGGATTTTGAATGCATGATAACGTCATGACGTCGGACTAGTGTGACATGATAAACGTTGATTGTTCATCTGCACCATCGGACTTTGGCATGTCAGACCATCACACTTTTGTGCAACTTGTCTCATAGGAAATGAGCCATCGGACTTTGATGTGACCATCGGACTTTGGCGTCCGTAAAGACACCGAGCCATCTGGGTCTGGTGCAGACCATTGGGGTTTGGAGAGACCATCGGACTTTGGCGTCACCATCGCACTTTTTATAGTCTTACATATATATTGATAATGAAGAAAGGTACATCTAGCAAAGTGTTTTTTTATGCCCCCTGGGTCAGCGGGGGGGGGGGGGGGGGGAGGATTATATAGTCTGAAAATAAATTATTGCTTTGAAATCTGGTCTTTGGTATTAATAAACCATTTTATGATAAAATTTGCAAAATTTTTAAATATGTGGCCCCTGGGTCAGTGGTTTCTTTTGGGTGAGGTGCACAACTGGGTAAAAGTGGAAGTTCATTTTCTCTTTGTTACTCTGATCTACCTCTGGGTATTAAGTAAATAGAGTAAGCATGCTAAGTTAATAATTATTATAAGCAATGGTGCCTCTTTCAAAATTGTGAATTGTGAATTTCATGGCCTCTGGTTTAAAACACGAACCAAATTTAATTGTTTGAAAGTTGTTACCCAATACTCAGGTGACCTATAAGGCCCATGGGCCTATTGTTTAGTTGAGAGTGTGCAATTTTTTTCCGGATTTTTTTTTTTTAAACGATAAAAACTTTATACTCCTATGGTTTTGAAGAGTAGATTGACTTTGACACCCCAAGAAAAACCATCAATTGTCCACTGACGCATCAGCGGAGGTTAACTAGGGTTTTCCAAGGGGTCAATTTCAACTGCTACCCTCCAAAACAGACTCCATTTATTTTGCTATCAGGGGTATACTAAATGTCTTGACAAGGTAAAATTTCTTTTTGTGAATTTTCCAACACAGGTGCAGATTATGATGCAAGTTCAAATGCAAAGAAGTTAATAAATTCAGGTGTTATTACAGTAATTATAAACATACATTAAAAGGCATGCTCATTTTTTAATTTATACAGTGTATTATGTATAGTTTCATAGCTATTTCAGTGCTGTAGTACTGAGCAATGATTTTTATCCTAAAAAGTTAATGATGTCTTGCATTTGTATATGAGTGCTGTTTATATTTTTGCTTATAAATGTATGGAAATTTCAATTACCATGTATTTTATAATATGAAGAAAGTTTTGGGCATAAGTTCCTGTGACTAAAAAGAAATCTTGTGCTAAACTTAAGCATTCATTGGAAAATTACAAACCCCTTTCCCTTTTATCTATCATATAAAGACTAAGGTAGAGATTGATGTGATTTCTCTAAGAAATGTCATTTAGATCTGGCTTATATTTGAAGATATTGTAATTTAACCTTTTAAAGTTAAGATGTTACCTTCCTTTTGAATCCCCCCCCCTTTGAAACCCAACCATTCCTAAGCTTGTAGCCTGTTGGTATGCAGAATCTGAACAGTTAACTGCGTTAGACTGAGTGTATTATATTTACTGAAATGTGTGTTGGTTCAGTTGTGTAAGAATACTTTATTTGGGATTATTTTTTTGTACCCAGTCTAACCATGAATCCATGCATTAATAATGTCCATGACTGTAGTTATACATCTATCATGAATACCGTATATTTTAAAAATAAAATATAATAGTTGTGAAATAAGATCCAAGCAAATGTAATTCTTTTGCAATCCATGATTTTTAGCTCTACTGGTCAGAGACCAGAAGAGCTTATGCGATAGTAATGCGTCCATCTGTCTGTCTGTCCGTCTGTCTGTCTGTAAACAAGTTTTCAAAATGCTACCCTTCCTACAGTTTTGGTCCGATTTCAATATAACTTGGCACACAAGTAGACTATACTAGGATATATAATTCTGTGCATTGGTTTTTAATTTCAATGAACGATGTTGCCATGGTTACTATAAATAGAAATTTCTGTGAAATGCTTTCAAAATGCTGCTCCTCCTACAGTTTTGTTTTGATTTCAATATCACTTAACACAAGTAGACTACACTAAGATACATAATTCTGTGCATTGGTTTTTTGATTTCAATGAAGGTTGTTGCCATGGTTACTAAAAATATAAATTTCTGTGAAATTCTTTCAAAATGCTACTCCTCCTACAGTTTTAGTCCGATTTCAGTATAACTTAGCACACAAGTAGATAACACTAAGATACATAATTCTGTGCATCAGTTTTTGATTTCGATGAACGTTGTTGCCATGGTTACTAAAAATAGAAATTTCTGTGAAATTCTTTCAAATGCTACTCCTCCTACAGTTTTGGTCCGATTTCAATATAACTTGGCACACAAGTAGATTACACTAAGATACATAATTCTGTGCATCAGTTTTTGATTTTGATGAACGATGTTGCCATGGTTACTAAAAATAGAAATTTCTGTGAAATTCTTTCAAAATGCTACTCCTCCTACAGTTTTGGTCCGATTTCAATATAACTTGGCACACAAGTAGATTACACTAAGATACATAATTCTGTGCATCAGTTTTTGATTTCGATGAACAGTGTTGCCATGGTTACTAAAAATAGAAATTTCTGTGAAATTCTTTCAAAATGCTACTCCTCCTACAGTTTTGGTCTGATTTCAGTATAACTTGGCACACAAGTAGACTACACTAAGATACATAATTCTGTGCATCGGTTTTTGATTTTGATGAACGGTGTTGCCATGGTTACTAAAAATAGAAATTTCTGTGAAATTTCAAAATGCTACTCCTCCTACAGTTTTGGTCCGATTTCAATATAACTTGGCACACAAGTAGACTATACTAAGATACATAATTCTATGCATCGGTTTTTATTTTTATGAGCGGCAAGGATCATTTTTCTATTTATTGCTGTTTTAAAGTTTCAAATCCCAACTGCTACTTTTTTTCTTCCTTTGTTTTAAGTATAAACTTGGCACACAAGTAGACTACAATTACATAATGTTGAGAATGTACCTAACTTTTAGGATTGGAAATAAATGTTTTCCTGATTTTAGAAGGACCAATGTTCATTTCTATATTTTCTAATCCACAGGAGCAAATTACGCCCCCTTCCAAGCTGTACCTACGAGTTATGATTACGATGCACCAATGTCAGAGGCAGGGGACATAACTGATAAATACATTGCCATTAGGCAGGTTATTTCCAAGGTCAGTATCTATAAATAGTAACCTGGCCTGTTTCTATTATCTTTTCATTACTCTTTGTTATTACATCTGAGGTAAGATCTCTGTAAGACCCATGGATGAATTCCTCCTCCCCAAATAAAGATGTAATCTGTGAAATTCTCCTTCAGTCCCTTCTTTGGGGAAGAACCCCGAAATCCCTACTACTTTTTAATTTTTCAAATGATGAAAATTTGCAATTACCAGGTACCCTTTATGAAAAGTTTGTATTCTTTGGAATCAAATGTCTGAAGACTTAGAATTTTTTACTGTGATCAGAGATTGGTTTTAATTTCAAACAGGATACAATTATAAGTTTATTTATATTTATGTATGCACATTCTAGTTTTATTAAAGTTTCATTTTGTCTCTTTTCAGTATAAGCAACTTCCAGATATGCCAATTCCACAAAACACTACAAAAACAGCATACGGAAAAGTGGAGATGAGCTTTGTAAGTAGTGTACTTTGTACTTCTCTCTCTCTCTCTCTCTCTCTCTCTCTCTCTCCCCACAGTAGAAATTCTAATTACAGTTGAACATAAGTATCTTGAGCACCATTGTCTGGATTACCTTGGAGGTGTCAAACTGATTTGGAAGTCCCAACTGTTATTACCCTTGATGTTTTGAATCCTTATATATCTTGTATTTTTTCGGTTCTACAGAGTCTGAGATAACAGTGTTTGACTGTACTAATACTTATTATATAAGACTGTAATTATTAACATTACTAATTTCTTTACAGATGGCCACTTATCAGGATGCTCTGGAGACCCTTTGTCCAAAAGGACCAATCAAATCACAGTATCCACTTACAATGGAGGCAATAAGTCAGGTATTTATTGAGGGGTTATCTCAAAATTGGAAACTGATAATCATTTATTTTCATAATAATACAATTTATGGCTCATAACCATATTACATGTATATGCAATGAGTCAGGAAAGTGATTGACAACTAATAAGTTAAATCACAGTTATTACTAATTATGACATTAGTGACAAAGACCATGTTGTTTTCTGATTTCAGTATCAAGGCTTTGTGTTATACAGACACACTCTTCTGGGGGACACTCCTTCTGAACCCAAAACACTGGACCTTTCTGGGGTTCGGGACCGGGCCTATCTCATGATAAATCAGGTAAATATGTACATGAGCATGTTTTGTAGTTTAGAGAGAGTGTTAATCGACAGTATTTAATTACCACTCAGTCTTATAATGTTAACTGTTCATTGATTAAAGTATAATAAATTCCTTTTGTAGCAGATAGCCAAGCATATATCATTCAAGATTGTAGCTTTATAAAGCTATTAGCTGCTATGATCTTGACCACTCCCTAGATGTGATAATAGGTTAAAATGTAATTGCAATATTTCTCTGTGGACAGGTACCCCAAGGTGTGTTTGATCGTAATGGACAGCAGACAATAAATATAACCCTGAAGGTGAATCAAACCATAGACATCCTGGTGGAGAACATGGGCCATATTGGATTTGGATCAGAGATGAACAATAATTCCAAGGTATGTACTAGGACCATTTTAGAACAGTCGGAACTCTTTAGAAGTGAAAACAAGTTTTAGTACAGGTCACATGACTTGGGGGCAAATGACATAAATACAACTATGTAAACTGAAAAGAAAAGTTAAAGAAACTGTTAAGGGAGAATTGGTAATGGTGTCATTAAGTGGATAAAATGAACATTTTACAAAGCAATTCTGGCAGCTGTCTGTACTAATTATAACCCTGATACAGTTTACAAGTGTAAAACAATGCCAAACAAAGCATTCAATATATGCATTAGGATTTTTTTTCAGGGTCTGATCAAGAATGTAACATTTGGTGGTTCTCTGTTAACTGGATGGCTTATTTATCCACTGACCATTGAGAACTTCAAACCAGCAAGTCTGACAGGAATTTATAGGTAAATATAAGTCTGACTGGGATTTCAATCTGACTGGGATCTAAGGTAAATATAAATCTGACTGGAATCTATAAGTCTGACTGGGATTTATAGGTAAATATAGGTCTGACTGGGATTTATAGGTAAATAAGTCTGACTGGGATTTATAGGTAAATATAGGTCTGACTGGGATTTATAGGTAAATATAGGTCTGACTGGGATTTATAGGTAAATATAAGTCTGACTGGAATTTATAGGTAAATATAAGTCTGACTGGGATTTATAGGTAAATATAGGTCTGACTGGGATTTATAGGTAAATATAAGTCTGACTGGGATTTATAGGTAAATATAAGTCTGACTGGGATTTATAGGTAAATATAAGTCTGACTGGGATTTATAGGTAAATATAAGTCTGACTGGGATTTATAGGTAAATATAAGTCTGACTGGGATTTATTGCTAAATATAAGTCTGACTGGGATTTATAGGTAAATATAAGTCTGACTGGGATTTATAGGTAAATATAAGTCTGACTGGGATTTATAGGTAAATATAAGTCTGACTGGGATTTATAGGTAAATATAGGTCTGACTGGGATTTATAGGTAAATATAGGTCTGACTGGGATTTATAGGTAAATATAGGTCTGACTGGGATTTATAGGTAAATATAGGTCTGACTGGGATTTATAGGTAAATATAAGTCTGACTGGGATTTATAGGTAAATAAGTCTGACTGGGATTTATAGGTAAATATAAGTCTGACTGGGATTTATAGGTAAATAAGTCTGACTGGGATTTATAGGTAAATATAGGTCTGACTGGGATTTATAGGTAAATATAGGTCTGACTGGGATTTATAGGTAAATATAGGTCTGACTGGGATTTATAGGTAAATATAGGTCTGACTGGGATTTATAGGTAAATATAAGTCTGACTGGGATTTATAGGTAAATATAGGTCTGACTGGGATTTATAGGTAAATATAAGTCTGACTGGGATTTATAGGTAAATATAGGTCTGACTGGGATTTATAGGTAAATATAAGTCTGACTGGGATTTATAGGTAAATATAGGTCTGACTGGGATTTATAGGTAAATATAGGTCTGACTGGGATTCATAGGTAAATATAGGTCTGACTGGAATTTATAGGTAAATATAAGTCTGACTGGGATTTATAGGTAAATATAAGTCTGACTGGGATTTATAGGTAAATATAGGTCTGACTGGGATTTATAGGTAAATATAAGTCTGACTGAGATTTATAGGTAAATATAAGTCTGACTGGGATTTATAGGTAAATATAAGTCTGACTGGGATTTATAGGTAAATAAGTCTGACTGGGATTTATAGGTAAATATAGGTCTGACTGGGATTTATAGGTAAATATAAGTCTGACTGGGATTTATAGGTAAATATAGGTCTGACTGGGATTTATAGGTAAATATAGGTCTGACTGGAATTTATAGGTAAATACAAGTCTGACTGGGATCTAAGGTAAATGATATGAAGGAACACAAAACTACAAACCAGCAAAGACTTTGTTTATTTTATGTATTACTTAATACTTTGCTGTACATTTTACTGGCCATTTTGTTTTCAACAGTTTTTATTTTTTTGGTTAAACAGTAGAGTCAAGTTTTGTATTCACATTTAAATGTTAAATTCATAGAAAATGACTGTTCTATGTTGAATAATGTGTTCACATTGAAATAATTATACAAAACTTGGTTCATATTTCTAATGTGTACACCAAATAAAATATATGATGTATATGTATTTCAGTTCTGTTTGATCTCATTATTGTACACATTCGTCACATTGTAGGGACAAACCTTTTGTGAATGGTAACCTGACTACACCCTCCTTCTACGTGGGTAAACTACACATTCCAAAGACCCCCACAGACACCTATCTAGACATGAGTAACTGGGGCAAGGTAATGGTCCATCTAACAGTACTGTATACAGGGTTATTTTTGCCCTGTGTTATTTTCGCCTTTTTAGCTCACCTCAACGAAGTTGGGGGGAGCTTATGTGATACCGTCGGCGTCGGCATCCCGGGTTAAGGTTAAGTTTTTTGGAGCAGTTTTCTTTTTAAGTACTTCTATGTCCTATATTGATTAGACATGCATGGAAGATGTTTCTAATGTGTTTCATTGTACCAGTCAAAGTTTCAGATGCTGCAATTTCAGCAAAGGAATGACCAGGTTAATGTTTTTGGTGCAGGTTAACATTTTTGGTGCAGTTTTTGGTGTAGGTCTCATTTCCGAGTAACTATAAGCCCTATGTTGACCAAACTTACATGGATGGTACATCTTAGGATGCATACTACCAGACTTGCTTCGGATGCTGAATCTGACCTACATTTTCCGGTTGAGTGAACAGGTTAAAGTTTTTGGTGCAGGTTTCATTTCGAAGATACTATGAGCCCTATAATGACCAAACTTTCATGGATGGTACATCTTAGGATGCATTCTACTAGACTTGCTTTGGATGCTGAATCTGACCTACATTTTCTGGTTGAGAGAACAGGTTAAAGTTTTTGGTGCAGGTTTCATTTCCAAGTTTCTATGAGCCCTATAATGAACAAACTTTCATGGATGGTACATCTTAGGATGCATACTACCAGTCTTGCTTCGGATGCTGAATCTAACCTACATTTTCCGGTTGAGTGAACAGGTTAAAGTTTTTGGTGCAGGTTTCATTTCCAAGTTACTATGAGACATATAATGACCAAACTTGCATGGATGGTACATCTTAGGATGCATATTACAAGACTTGCTTCTGATGCTGAATCTGACCTACATTTTCCGGTTGAGTGAACAGGTTAAAATTTTTGGTGCAGGTTTCATTTCCAAGGTACTATGAACCCTATAATGACTAAACTTGCCTGGATGGTACATCTTAGGATGCATACTACCAGACTTGCTTGGGATGCTGAATCTGACCTACATTTTCTGGACGAGTAAACAGATTAAAGTTTATGGTGCAGGATTCATTTCTAAGTAACTTTGAGCCCTATAATGACCAAACTTGCATGGATGGTACATCTAAGGGTGCATTCTACTAGGCTGGCTTCAGAAGCTGAATCTGACATACATTTTCCGGATTAGTGAAAAGGTTAGTTTTTTATACAGGTTTCATTTCCAAATAACTTTGAGCTCTGTGTGGAACAAACTTGCATGGATGATACATCTTAGGATGCACATTAATGGACTTGCTTCAGATGCTAAATTCGACATACATTTTCCAGATAATAGACCTCGTAAAAGTTATAGGTGCAGGTCTATCACCAAGAAACTATAAGGCTTATATAAACCAAAGTTGCACAAATGATGCATCAAGGGATGAAAACTCTCAATCTTGCTTCAGATGCTGGATTTTAATTACATTTTCATGATGAAGAACTAGTTTTAAGTTTTTATATAGGTCTGTTCCAAAGTATCAAAATTGCATAAATTTTGCATTTTTGGATGAATACTTTTTAGCTCATCTGAGCCGAAGGCTCAAGTGAGCTTTTCTGATCAAAATTTGTCCGTTGTCTGTCGTTGTCGTCGTAAACTTTTCAGGTTTTCGTCTTCTTCTCAAGAACCACTGGGCCAATTTCAACCAAACTTGGCACAATGTATCCTTGGGTGAAGGGGATTCAAGTTTGTTCAAATGAAGGGCCACGCCCTTTTCCAAGGGGAGATAATCATGAATTTGTTAAAAATTAATGGCATTTTTAAAAAATCTTCTTCTCCAGAACCGCTGGGCCAGGAAAAATGAAACTCATGTGGAAGCATCCTCAGGTAGTGTAGATTCAAGTTTGTTCAAATCAATACCCCCGGGGCAAGGGTGGGGCCAAAATGGCCGACCCAAGTTTTACATAGGAATGTTATAGGAAAATCTTTAAAAATCTTCTTCTCCAGTACCACTGGGCCAGGAAAGATGAAACTCATGTGGAATCATCCTCAGGTAGTGTGGATTCAAATTTGTTCCTATCATGACCCCCGGGGCAAGGGTGACGCCAAAATGGCCGACCCAAGTTTTACATAGGAATATATAGGAAAAAATCTTTAAAAATCTTCTTCTCCAGAACCACTGGGCCAGGAAAGATGAAACTCATGTGGAATATCATCCTCAGGTAGAGCAGATTTAAGTTTGCTCAAATCATGACCCCCGGGGCAAAGGTGGGGCCAAAATGGCCGACCCTAGTTTTACATAGGAATATATAGGAAAAATCTTTAAAAATCTTCTTCTCCAGAACCACTGGACCAGGAAAGATGAAACTCATGTGGAATCATCCTCAGGTAGTGTAGATTCAAGTTTGTTCAAATCAGACCCCCGGGGCAAGGGTGGGGCCAAAATGGCCGACCCTAGTTTTACATAGGAATATATAGGAAAAATCTTTAAAAATCTTCTTCTCAAGAACCACTAGGACAGGAAAGATTAAACTCATGTGGAATCATCCTCAGGTAGTGTAGATTCGAGTTTGTTCAAATCATGACCCCCCGGGGCAAGGGTGGGGCCAAAATGGCCGACCCAAGTTTTACATAGGAATATATAGGAAAAATCTTTAAAAATCTTCTTCTCCAGAACCACTGGGCCAGGAAAGATGAAACTCATGTGGAATCATCCTCAGGTAGTGTAGATTCAAGTTTGTTCAAATCATGACCCCCGGGGCTAGGGTGGGGCCAAAATGGCCGACCCAAGTTTTACATAGGAATATATAGGAAAAATCTTTAAAAATCTTCTTCTCAAGAACCACTGGGCCAGGAAAGATGAAACTCATGTGGAATCATCCTCAGGTAGTGTAGATTCAAGTTTGTTCAAATCATGACCCCCGGGGCTAGGGTGAGGCCAAAATGGCCGACCCAAGTTTTACATAGGGATATATAGGGAAACCTTTTAAAATCTTCTTTTCAAGTACTTCAAAGCTTTGATTATTGATATTTATATGGAATCATCCTCAGGTTGTTTATATTATTGTTTGTTCAAATGATGACCGCCTGGAGGGGGGGGGGGGAGGGGAGTAAATTCAAGCCTGATGTGCTCAGGTGAGCGCTGTGGCCCCTGGGCCTCTTGTGTTGGTTGATTGTGTGACTTAATTTGCCTTACTTAAAGACAACATTTGTTGAGGTGAGCTCTGTAATCTCTGATTACCTATGTTTTACACTTGCTAACAATTTTGCCCTTTTTATGTCACCTGAGTAAAGTCAGGTGACCTATTGCTATCTGTTTTCGTCCGTCGTCGTCCATCGTCTGTCGTCCATCGTGCATTAACATTTGAACATTTTCAGCTTCTTCTCTGAAACCACTGAACCAATTTCAACCAAATTTGGCATATAACATCTATGGGTGAAGGGGAACAAAAATTGTGAATTCAATGGTCCCTGCCCCCCTGGGGCCTGGGGGATGGGGCAAAAACCACTAAAATTAGTGCAATCTTTAAAAATCTTCTTCTTTACTCCCAGACATCAAGCAGTCAAACTGTTGGTATGATTGTAATCAGCATTGAGTCCTCTACCAAAATTGTGAAATTCATGGCCCCAGGTTCAGGGGTTCTGGTGTTAGGGCGGGACTCTATTGATTATATAGTGAAAATGCATTAATTCTTTGAAAATCTTCTTCTCTGCTCCTGGGTATTAAATAAACTTATTTAGTTCATAGTTATGATGAGCAAGAGTGCCTCTATCAAAATTGTGAATTTTATGGCCCCAGGGTCAGGGGTTATGGTGTTAGGGCGGGGCTCTATTGATTATATAGTGAAAATGCATTAAATCTTTGAAAATCTTCTTCTCTACTCCTAGCTATTAAATAAACTAACTAAGTACATAGTTATGATGAGCAAGAGTGCCTTTACCAAAATTGTGAAATTCATGGCCCCAGGGTCAGGGGTTATGGTGTTAGGGCGGGGCTCTATTGATTATATAGTGAAAATGCATTTATTCTTTGAAAAGCTTCTTGTCAGCTTCTGAGTATCAAATAAACTAATTAAGGACATAGTTATGATGAGGATGAATGCTTCTACCAAATTGTGAATTTTATGTCCCCATGGTCAGGGGTTCTGGTGTTAGGGTGTGGCTTTATAATGACTATATAGTGAAAATACATTACATCTATTAAAATCTTTTTCTCTACTCCTGGGTAATAAGCAGATGAACTATTTATATAGTTATGATGGGCTCTTCTTCCAGACTTGTGAATTTCAAGGCCCCTGGGTCAGGGATACCAAAATGGGGGGGGGGGCTCTACTTATATACTGAAAATGAATTGTTTGAAACCTGCTCCTTGGTATTAATCAAGCAATTTTGATAAGCAAGTGTGCCTTTTCAAAAATTGTGCAATGTGTAGACCTAGGGTCAGGAGTTCATGTGTAGGAGCACTCCTGATTATTGCTAAATATTACTGATTAGTTGACATACATTTTTGTTCCCCTACCATGCTTATGGGTATTAAGTAAACAAACTAAACAATTGTTAAGTGTATAGTTATGATTAGCAATGGTGCCTCTTTCAAAATTGTGAATGCCATAGCATCTAGCTTAAAACATAAACCAAATTCAATCATTTGAAAGTTGTTGCATGATGCTCAGGTGACCTATAAGGCCCATGGGCCTCTTGTTTAAATTCGCCCAGTCACAGTTCTGTTTAAGAATTTATATTGTGTTCTTTGAATTTGCCCCATTTTAAATTCGCCCACATGTGACAAAGGCGAAAGGGGCCCAAAAATAAAATGGGGACGAAAATTTCCCTGTATACAATACTAACAATATATACAGTATGTATATAATTTGTCTAGTGAAACAGATTATTTATAATCATGAGTGAATTGTAGCTCTATTTCACAAATATCTTTGCTATCAAATGATCTACATTGTATGAGTAACTGATACTGCTTATAATATAACAATCAGTGTTGGATATTTGAAGTCAACCTTAGATTCACTTCAATAACTTTTTTATAGTAGCTTTTTATTCAATTATGATTCTGGCTGTTTAGTTTATTCATATTATCTTTATTTATACTATTCATAAAAAAAAGATATATCCTTGCTTGTCAGTGAATTTTTAAAATAAATGAGGCAGTAAACCACTAGAGTCATTCCAAGATCCATTCTAAATTGTTAACTCTGGCGCTATATAAGAATACAAAAAATATGTTTTTCACAATTTTATAAGATTATATATTTTTATTATTTCAGGGTCAGCATTTAATTATGTCCTCCTCCATGTTCAATGTTGGGCGATACTGGCCCTACGTGGGGCCTCAAGTCCGACTCTACGTACCAAAGCCATTCCTAGCCCCTCCCCCCACCATTAACTATGTCATTATGTTTGAACTGGAGCATGCTCCGTGTGATAGTCCAGATAAATGTACTGTAGAATTCGTAGATCAACCTTTAATTAATGCCACCCCTCATAAACCAAACTTTCAACGAGAAGAGACCACGTTTTCCAGGAAGAAGATATCTGTGTTATAGGGATGTAAATGAAAAATGATAGAAGGAGGTGCTTGAAAAAGAGGAATTTTTGTTTTCTTTACTAACCAGTGGACATTTTTGGAGTATAATAATTTGAGTTAGCAGGAGCTGGTATGGTGCAGTATGAGAAGGGGACCAGGACTTAATCCCCATAACTGAATCTATTTATTTTTTCTCAGCTTTTAGCAATATACATGTATAACATATACTGATTGATGCCCCCAACTAACCTCCTCCACCCCCATGAATGTACATGTGCGAGTCCAATTCTTAATTTGAAATCATTTCAAGCATGATAGCTTGGCCTGAATAGAGTGTATCTGTGATATTGAAATTCATGTGAGATAAATCCATGTTACGTTTTGTGTGCAGTGTCCCTGATTTGACTGGTATTATGCAACACCTAGAAATCTCTATTACTGAGACAGGCTATCCCATTGCGTGCTACTTGTCCATGTCAGTATGTGTGAAAGATAGATGTTGAGATTGTGCTATGTATGCAAAATGTGGTTCAATTGTCCATAACCAGTTTAAATGAGTTTTCAAAAGATACATGGGTGATGTACTGTAACTGTACTTTGAAGCTTTTCTAATGGAGATTTTGGGTTTTTCTTTACATTGCATTGATGGACTTATAAATGTACTACTTTTTATTCAGTACATTCCATATACTAGCACACTGTATTATGTAACAAATACATATATCTAAATGTCTCATTTCAATATTTTAATAAACTTAATACACAACTGCGTATTTTTTTCACATTTTTTTTTTCATTTTACAGAAAATTTAGGGGACAGTGGCACATTCTTCATTTCACACTTTCAGATAAACAGAAGTTACTGTTAGAGCCCTGAGAGAAATCTGATAATGAGGAGAAAGCTTTCAGTGTGACAGATAATAACAGGGTTTTCTTTTCTTTCATTTTTAGCTAAACTTTGGTTGTGTAGATTCTAAATTGTTCACATTATGACCCCTTGGGTAGGGCAGGCCACAGTAGGGAATCCAAGTTTTACATTGACATATATAGGATTTTTTAAAAATCTTCTTCTCAAGATCCACTGGGCCAGGATATCTGAAACTTACACAGAAGCATCCTGGCATAGTGTTTATTCTAAATCATCCAAATCATGACCCCTGGGCATAGGACTGGCCCACAGTAGGTACCAGTATCACAAAGGGGAAAATCTGGTGATGAATAGCATGGTCAAATACTCAGGTGAGTGTTGTGGCCCATGGGCCCCTTTTTTGTAGGAGTATGAACAAAACTGATATTTTCCCTTAAATTATAATAAACTTCTTTTCTGAAAACTGGAGAGGGTGACATCCTGGCAATATCAATGTATACATGTAGTATAAATATGTAATATTAGTATGTAATAAAGTTCAACAGCTTGTATGGATTCGACACCGTTATGTAAATGAAATAGGATTAAAATAACGAACATGATGGATCTCTTAAAAACTACAAATACCGGTAATTCCAATACCGGGTATATGAACAGGGAATAAACATGGACCCCTTGACATTACAGAGATGAATCAGGTACCTGAGAAGAGTAACCATCCCCTGTTGACCAGTAAGTGTATGGTAAAACTGTCTTGTAAAAGGACAAAACTATGGATTTGTCACTGTCTTGTTTAATTCAAACATCTTTACTTTATATACTTTAAATCCTGGAATCCATTCAGTGTCACGAAGATAAAATAGACAAGAGTAGCTGATCATTAATTTCATACGCATGTGACTGCTCTATAATAGTTTTTTCTCTAATTTTGAAATGAAATCTATAAAATTTGATTTATTTGTTTTTTCAAACATGCAATCTGAGTTTGCTAACTTTGCTTTTCACTTTTTTTAATAACATGACAAGCATGAATTTTTAACAGATTTTAAAATGTGAAATATTGAATCGAAAGTTCGAAACATAGAAAATATTTTAGTGAAACTTTTTTTATATAAATGAATGTTCATGACAAAGAAAAGTTAGTTGGGTCCATCAAATTCATTGTTTCCATTGTCTTGATTTTAGTCATTATACATCTGATTTCCGTTAGTCGTCCAATGCAGCATCGTCTTAGATTCACACACAAAACTGAATTGGTCAATATCTAGACCGTCTTGCCATTTCCACTGCAATGCTTCTCTTGCCCTAAATCTGATTTCAAGTTCTCCGTTGCTATTTGCACCAACACCGAAATTATCGAATTCGATGAGCGTGTTGTCATCAAAATACCAGAAAGAGCCTTTCCGTGTGGCTTGGACCCACACTTGTGTACCCGACGTGTCACTAACGTGGTTTTCTGAAAAAAGGGAAATTTTTGATCGTATCTAAAATTGTTAGCATACCATGGTTACCTCTCTCTCTCTCTCTCTCTCTCTCTCTCTCTCTCTCTCTCTCTCTCTCTCTCTCTCTCTCTCTCTCTCTCTCTCGTGTATATTTGTGTGTGTGTGTGAGGGAGGGTGGGTGCGTGTGTGTGAACAGTGGAATTCTGCATGTTGATGAATACTTCTTAAGAAAATTAAAACTTACCGACAAAATTTGTAAACACGGAGTTCTTTTCAGCAGAGTCTATTCTAATAAGGGCCCCTCCTTCGGCCTTGCACAGGGCGTCGGCCACTGGGTAGCTGACAGAGGAGGAGTTATATTTATAGCAGGTACGGGGGGCAACGAGCTGGTACCCAGGTAGGCACGTCCCTGTATAAAAAAAATAATCACATGTATATAAACTGGGGAAAAGAATTGACAGAGCAAAGAAAAAAAAATTCAATGAAGAATTAAAATTGTCTTGATTTAGACAGCAACTTTAATGGCAAAATGCTTTGAATGATCGAAACTGCGACTATTCATATCAAGAATACAAAATGCCACAACTTTCTCCAGAAAGTCACCTTCGTCCTGCTATACCCCTCAAAAGACTGTTTAATAAAATGTTTATACCCTCCAGCTCTATACTTTTTATATTAAAAGAAATGGTTCTGATGACCTTTTATTGTGACCCCTTACATGTACATGTACAAGGACAACACGTGACCAGAGAAGCTTCAATAGGTTCAGGTGACCTAAAACTAGCTCCACAGTTATCATGTTGGACACTGCATTGTCGACGGATTTTCCCGTTATTGCCCGATCATGACAAGGAGCAGATGGCGGGTGTGACCGGTTGGCAGGGGATGCTCACCCCTCCATGGCACCTGATCCCACTTCAGATGTTTTGGAGGTCCGCGTTTGCTCTGCTCCTATTTTGTATTTTTAATGGACATTTTAGCTTAAATACTGTTCTTTAACTCAATATCTTTCACCTCCAATCTTAAAAATGTTTGTCATCTTCGATTTAATATTTCTATGTTTGTACAAGCAACCCAGAGCTGTTGAAACATCCAATCCATCATGGCTTATGATTTCAAATGCATTTTTAAATTAAAGTTGTAATCCAATTTGTATTTAACCAAACGTGAAAATGTATTTAATGCTTCTGTATTGATTGGAATATTCCTTTCAAAATTTGATACAGCAAACTTTACAGTCACGTTATATAACATTGTGGCTGACAAGAGATCAAATTAAACTGACTGACCTAATACCAAACTGTATTAAGTCAATTTATTGACTTGTTAGAGCTTTTCCAACTGTACAAAAAATATATAGAAAAAAGGTTTAATATCAGGAAATTTCTACTAGTAGGCTCTCAGACAAAATTCCATTTCGACAAGGTTATTTTGAAAATAACATTTCAATCGACAAGCAATCTAATCTTTGAAACACATACTAGGTAGTATGGTAAAAACTTTGATTTTACTACTTTTATTCTTTTTTATATTTAAACTGATAAATACTTTCAGTTTCACAGAAAACCGTACTTCCGAATAAAAAAAAATCTTAGAGTTAATCTGATCAGTTTTTATTGCTTTATTTGTATGAAAGTATGGTGTATAAAATGTCGATGGTGGCACACCATAACTTTACCACTAATGAATAACGAAAGACTCCTCAAAACGCAATCCTGTCTTTAAATAAATAAACAAAGGATCCTAAGACTTACATGTTTGGTGACGATTCTCACAGAGAATGTTTTGATAATTACGACAAAATTTCTTTGGTACAAATATATCAACAATAAAATCTATAACCTTAAAAAAAACCCTGCATAGAATCTTAATTTTGAATTATTTATGAAATAAATATTAGAAAATTTTAATTCAGATAAGATAGTCTTACCACTAACGTAGGTCTGCCAGTTTCCCGCCAATGTCGCTTCAGAGTCCAACAAAGGACTAGGGCAGCAAACACACGAAAGTGACATCTTGTCCCAGCCCACGGCGTGAAGTAGAGTGTAGGTATTAAGACACGCCGCCAGACACTTCGACGGACGCGAAAACGACGCAAGATGGTTACAGGATGTTGTAGGGTTTTCTACCACCTCATCTGACCAAGAATAGTGAAAATTCGTAGTAAAAATCTGTCTGATTATGGTTAACGAGAAAAGGAATTTTAAAGTTTGAATCATTTTGAACATTTTTCAACAGCTCTCGCTGATTGCTGCAGATGCTGATCGACTTATAAGAATTGTTGGTTGTCGCTGATGGAGTATAGTTTTAAATTCTCTTGGTCTGTAGAAAAAAAAATGTTGATCAAATAATTGAACTTTGGATAGATGCAAATACTTGATACTTTAACAAAGCAGTGGGGCCTTGTTAAAGTGGGGTAAAAATCGTGGGAATCTTTTTTGTACCTTAGATGCTCTGTGATTAAGGATGAAAATTAAGGTAACTGCAGATAAACTAGACAAACACCACGTACTAAAGTAAATGTCTTTTCTAAAGTTTTCTTTAAAGTAAACATTTTACAACGACAACAGTGACTGAATGTGAAGAAAGACTATAATTCAGAAAATCGGTTGCAAGAAATAAGAATATTTAAATTTAAGTCATGATCGCTTCCGGTGAAAAGCGATCGGAAGCAATTCAAAAAAGTCAACTTTGAGACTCGGTTAAGTTTGGAAATATCAAACATGTTAAAAAGTCTGTTTTATTCATTTCAAACACTTGAGTTTGGCTCTGAAGTTTTGAATATTATAGTATACTATTTTTAATTTCGTAAAGGTAGACAATTTCATGCGGATGATCCCAAATTTTATCGAGATGATAGGATTAAAATTGGTTAACCAAACTCTGAAAGGATTCAAAAATACTTGTTATTCAAAAGATTATTCAAACATTTACAGATAATTTTTTTCTAAGCACTTTACAATAATCTTTTTTAATATAAATTCAATGTGTCCCAATCTTTTTTGTGGTTAGAAAACTTCTTACCGATTAGTCTGCATAAAAGTCTTTAAGGAATACCCCCCCCCCCTTTTCCAAAAAAGGAAGAAAAAGGTCTGGAAATTTTTTGGTATATTTTTTTACTACTGAAAAAAACACAAATGTAAATAACTTCCAAAACGCTTATATTAACTTTAAATATTTATTACTAATCTGCATCAATCTTCAAAAAAATTGTTTTGCTTGTTTCTTCGTTTAAAGGGGCCGGGGGGGGGGGGGGGGTGTGGCCATTTTTAGACTATATTGATCTCCTTTAGACAAAGAGCTCCATATGAAGATATAGAAAAATGATAAAATTTTAAAACTAAAATTTTTGTAATTTTTATTGCCAAATGATAGTTGATAGCTTAAAATATCATATCTAAAAAATTAAGTTATATCTGGTGGTTAATTTTGTTGACCCCCAGCCTCCTTAACATCCCTTTCAGAATTTTTCATTCATTTTGAGATGCCGCCACTTGCCAGAGGAGGGCTTCAAATTTATAGCTATACTCGGCCTCTCAGGGCCTTTTTTGCACCAACTCCTATAGCTACTACGACACGGGATCTTGGTTTATACGTTCTCATCAGAAGGACCGATTTCCAAACATCCAGATGATGTCCAAACGCTGTGGTGTCTTTTATTTCGAGTTTAGATGGACATATACATGTACATTTGACAAATAAATGAAAAGAATTATAATTCATAGTCTCGCCAATTGAATTGAAGGCAACTGCAAAAAATTACTTCTTCTCATTTAGAACTTAACGAAGAAGTTATTATTATTTTCATAAGAATATACGTGTAAAAGGTCAAATAATAAAGGAGCAAAATTGATGCCCACAAGCATTCCCATAAATTGTTGTCATTGGTATCAAAATGCCTGCTTTTTAACTTATCATGAGGAATAGTAGAATAAAGTGTTGAAAAGTCATACAACTATGTTTTGATATATACACTATTGATTTGATTTCTGGAAAATTTTGCAATTTTTAACTTTTCAAAAAAATTCATCAGTTTTATTGATTTTATTTCCTTCTCTTCTTGTTATTTTGAAAATTCTCAACTTTTCCTTCTTCTATATCTGTCATTCTGTGTTCTATTGATCTTATCATTTGTTTAATTGATTTTTGTTAGTTTTTTTTTTTTTTTTTTTTTTGCAAAAAAGTATATAAAACTTACTTTTCCTTTGATCAACTACCATGCCATAATTGGGCTTTCAGAGGAATGTATGTACCGTGAATATCATCACCTATAAATCATTCATTATCGACATTGGAGTTTCCAATAACCCGAAACAATTATTTTTATGCATACATGTTTCAAAACTAAATTTTAAAATACAATGGTGCTTCATTTGAAGACAAATTCAATTATCCCAATTAGTCAAAAATATGTAAAGATCAGCTGATATTTGAATACTCAGTATATGTTATACTCTCAAATGAAATCTATGAAAGGAAATTAGACAAATTAATTTTTTATTCATTTGAGTGAAAATCAATCTACAGCAATGATAAATAATGATGAAATAATTCAATATCTTTATTAATCTAATAAATTAATCTGTAAACAAATAACTCAATTACATATACATGTTTGCCTCTAAAGCATGCTTATATCAATTCACTTAAACATTCAAGTGAACAAAAAGTGTTTTGAAATTAACTAAATTCTTCGTATTTACATAAAGATGTTTTGATGTGAAAATATAATGTATACAATTTTAAATAAATTTTGAAATTGATTAACATGACCTTGATCTTTGACCACTTATGGTATCATATTCATTGAGTAAAACTACTCAAATTAAATGTTCAGACATTAACATATAAACATGAAATAAAGTGCCCCGCCACAGCATGATACGCCCGTCAAATATTGTTCAATAATCATAAATTGGTTAGGATGCAAGAAAATCAGGTAGCCTTGATTAACAGATTGACACAGATTTCAATTATCTATTTTCCATTTCTTATTATACATCTCTAAGAGACTTACAGTGTAGGGATTGATTATAACAAATAATACTAGTGAGACATGACTGCAATTTGTCGCAAATATATAAAATTTGAAATATAATGTTTTTTTTTCAATTAACACATGTATAATTAGTTTTAATCATATTGTACAATACTAATTTAGTTTTAATCATGCATACACTAAAACATCAATTTGTTTTAATTAATTACACCAATTGAAAGATCTTTATCTGGACTAGCTATCAAGAACTCTTAATTAACACAACAACTATGAGGCCATTTCTTTTTACCCAACTCCCAAGAGATAAATTAAGATAACTAGATTAAGATAACCAGATCTAGAGATGCTCTTAGCTCCTGACAATAAACTCATTAATTTCTCTCTAATTTGACATGCAAATTTCTGCTATCAAAATTCTTCTTGACCAGTGCTTGATAATTAAGCCCATGGGACAAACTGAATTCCTCTCAAAGCATAAACATTTGTTACAGATTGCTGTAAAGTATATAATGAAAAAATAAGTTTTTACTTAATTTAACGTTTTTTTAAAAAGCTAGGATACAACTATATTTTTACATTTTTTAGGATTATGAAATTTAGAATTTAATAGACATAGTTTTTTTTTAAAAATTCATTTTAATTATAGGTCACAGTGACCTTGAAATAGGCTGCGACACACCTTCTACTTTAGATGTATACTTTTGCAAAGTTTGAAAGCTCTAGGTCTAATAGTTTTCTAGTTATGAGCCGGACAGGATTTTTCCATATTTTGCTATAGCATCTTTGTTGCAAATAAATAAAAATTGAAATGTAATTTTTTTTTTCAAATTAACACATATATAATTAGTTTTAATCATATTATACAATACTAATTTAGTTTTAATCATACACTAAAACATCAATTTGTTTTAATTTCATTACACCTATTGAAAGATCTTTATCTGGACTAGCCATCAAGAACTCTTAATTAGCACAAGCAACTATGAGGCCATTTCTTTTTGCCCAACTCCCAAGAGATAAATTAAGATAACTAGATTAAGATAACCAGATCTAGAGATGCTCTTAGCTCCTGACAATAAACTCATTAATTTCTCTCTAATTTGACATGCAAATTTCTGCTATCAAAATTCTTCTTGACCAGTGCTTGATAATTAAGCCCATGGGACAAACTGAATTCCTCTCAAAGCATAAACATTTGTTACAGATTGCTGTAAAGTATATAATGAAAAAATAAGTTTTTACTTAATTTAACGTTTTTTTAAAAAGCTAGGATACAACTATATTTTTACATTTTTTAGGATTATGAAATTTAGAATTTAATAGACATAGTTTTTTTTTAAAAATTCATTTTAATTATAGGTCACAGTGACCTTGAAATAGGCCGCGACACACCTTCTACTTTAGATGTATACTTTTGCAAAGTTTGAAAGCTCTAGGTCTAATAGTTTTCTAGTTATGAGCCGGACAGGATTTTTCCATATTTTGCTATAGCATCTTTGTTGCAAATAAATAAAAATTGAAATGTAATTTTTTTTTTTTCAAATTAACACATATATAATTAGTTTTAATCATATTATACAATACTAATTTAGTTTTAATCATACACTAAAACATCAATTTGTTTTAATTTCATTACACCTATTGAAAGATCTTTATCTGGACTAGCCATCAAGAACTCTTAATTAGCACAAGCAACTATGAGGCCATTTCTTTTTGCCCAACTCCCAAGAGATAAATTAAGATAGCATCTGCATCAGATCTAGAGATGCTCTTAGCTCCTGACAATAAACTCATTAATTTCTCTCTAATTTGACATGCAAATTTCTGCTATCAAAATTCTTCTTGACCAGTGCTTGATAATTAAGCCCATGGGACAAACTGAATTCCTCTCAAAGCATAAACATTTGTTACAGATTGCTGTAAAGTATATAATGAAAAAACAAGTTTTTACTTAATTTAACTGTTTTTAATAAGCATATAACTATATTTTTACATTTTTTAGGATTATGAAATTTAGAATTTAAAAGACTTAGTTTTTTTAAAAAATTCACTATAATTAAAGGTCACAGTGACCTTGAAATAGGCCGCGACACACCTTCTACTTTAGATGTATACTTTTGCCAAGTTTGAAAGCTCTACGTCTAATAGTTTTCTAGTTATGAGCCGGACAGGATTTTTCCATATTTGGCTATAGCATCTTTATTAAAGGTCAGAGCGACCTACTTTTTGTGCGCGACACACCGTCTACCCAAGAAGTATAAGTTGACAAAGTTTGATAATCCTAGGCCTAATAGTATTCAAGTTATGAGCCGGACAGGAATGGACAGACGGACACAAAGCCTATAACATAATACGTCCCGTCTTAAGACGGGCGTATGAAAATGCATCTAAAAAATACATTATAATTTCTTTCAAAGCAAACATGGTACTTTGAAAAGAAGACTGGCACTTAAAAGAAAATCCTTCCTAACTGCTACTGGAAATTGGAGCAGATGTAAAAATACTTATAGCTTCAACAAGTCAAATAGACATGCCACAAAGAGCAACAAGATTTATATTATTCAACATTCTTTGACAAAAGGGCCAACAAAACTAAAGTTAATATGTAGCTAGATTGGGGAAGTTATGCAACAAGAAGCCAACTGAAGACTGGAGAAATTCTGTAACTACAGGCCAACAAACTTTATTGTTATTATTATATCTCATAATTTGTTTTCTATACAACATTATCTCATTGGTTCTAGACAGTCATGTGACATGGGAATAAAACTTTATATTTCCCTTTCATCCTTCTATATTCCTTTTCTATATCATTCTGTGCTGCTTTTTTTATACTCAAAATAAAATTTTTTTTTATTTTACATATCACATATTAATTTTAGTTTTCATTAGTTATTGTTTGTTGCAGAAAATAATAGATTAATATCGTAGTCTGGTAGTCTTTTAGCATAAACATTTTATTGCATGAATGTCCCTATTTACCTTCAAAAAAATATTTTGCTGGTATTAAACAGGATTTTCTGGATGAATAAATATTCATATCTCTCTTACTATTGACTGTCTTGCAATAAATGTATAAAATGAAAGAAGATTGGGGATATTCTGCAACAACAGGCCAACAAATCCCAACTTAATATGCAACTGGGAACAACTGAAACAATTGGGAACACTCTGCAACAAGAAGACAAATCTCTTAAACTGCAAAGAGACGTATGGGGGGAAATTCCACATCAACAGGCCAGCAAACCTTAATTAATGTTAAAAGACAATTGGGAAAATTCTTCAACATGCCAACAATTTAACCTTAATATGCAAAGAGATTCTTGGGGAAAATTCTGCAACAACATGCAACAAAAATTTGATCCTCATAATAGCCAGGTGCATGTTAAGGTCCATGAGGCCCATGAACCTCAACATTCACCAGGCTATTATGAGGATCATGAATTTTTTTAAGGGTGTGGGTATTTGAATCCTGATATTCTCATAAGTAACAAAAATGTCAAGATACACAAGATATCTATAAGAAGAGATGTTTGTTAATCACTTATGCCCCCCTCTCCCTAATAAGTGAAATTTTTCTGAGTCCTAGGCGCATAACTCTGTCCAAAATGGCTCCATTATTTCCAAAAACAGAACTTGACTTAGATATTATTCTTATGATGAATCTGTATACCAAATTTCATTTCAATATGTACAATCTCTGCAAAGAAAATGAACAGAAACTGATGATGGCCCAACAGCCAGACCGATCGACAGAAAGCAGCAAAGCAATATGTCCTTCCTTCTTCAAAGGTGGGCATAAAAATAAACTTGTTAAACAATACATGTACAACCAACAAGAGGCCCAGGGGCCACAGCGCTCACCTGAGCACATCGGGCTTGAATTTAACCCCCCCTCCAGGCATTAACCATTTGAACAAACTAGAATCTACACTACCTGAGGATGATTCCATATAAATATCACTAATCATAGCTTTGAAGTACTTGAAAAGAAGATTTTAAAAGGTTTCCCTATATATCCCTATGTAAAACTTGGGTCGGCCATTTTGGCCCCACCCTAGCCCCCCGGGGTCATGATTTGAAAAAACTTGAATCTACACTACCTGAGGATGATTCCACATGAGTTTCATCTTTCCTGGCCCAGTGGTTTTTAAGAAGAAGATTTTTAAAGATTTTTCCTATATATTCCTATGTAAAACTTGGGTCGGCCATTTTGGCCCCGCCCTAGCCCCCCGGGGTCATGATTTGAAAAAATTGAATCTACACTACCTGAGGATGATTCCATATGAGTTTCGTCTTTCCTGGCCCAGTGGTTTTTAAGAAGAAGATTTTTAAGATTTTTCCTATATATTCCTATGTAAAACTTGGGTCGGCCATTTTGGCCCCGTCCTAGCCCCGGGGGTCATGATTTGAACAAACTTGAATCTACACTACCTGAGAATGATTCCACATGAGTTTCATCTTTCCTGGCCCAGTGGTTTTTAAGAAGATGATTTTTAAAGATTTTTCCTATATATTCCTATGTAAAACTTGGGTCGGCCATTTTGGCCCCACCCTAGCGGGGGGGGGGGGGGGGGGGGGGGGGTCATGATTTGAACAAACTTGAATCTACACTACCTGAGGATGATTCCACATGAGTTTCATCTTTCCTGGCCCAGTGGTTCTTGAGAAGAAGATTTTTAAAGATTTTTCCTATATATTCCTACGTAAAACTTGGGTCGGCCATTTTGGCCCCACCCTAGCCCCGGGGGTCATGATTTGAACAAACTTGAATCTACACTACCTGAGGATGATTCCACATGAGTTTCATCTTTCCTGGCCCAGTGGTTCTTGAGAAGAAGATTTTTAAAGATTTTTCCTATATATTCCTATGTAAAACTTGGGTCGGCCATTTTGGCCCCACCCTAGCCCCGGGGGTCATGATTTGAACAAACTTGAATCTACACTACCTGAGGATGATACAACAGGAGTTACATCTTTCCTGGCCCAATGGTTCTTGAGAAGAAGATTTTTAAACATTTTTCCTATATATTCCTATGTAAAACTTTGGTTGGCCATTTTGGCCCCACCCTAGCCCCGGGGGTCATGATTTGAACAAACTTGAATCTACACTACCTAACAATGATTCCACATGAGTTTGGTCTTTCCTGGCCCAGTGGTTTTTGAGAAGAAGATTTTTTAAAAATGCCATTAATTTTTCTCTAATTCATAATTATCTCCCCTTGGAAAAGGGCGTGGCCCTTCATTTGAACAAACTTGAATCCCCTTCACCCAAGGATACTTTGTGCCAAGTTTGATTGAAATTGGCCCAGTGGTTCTTGAGAAGAAGTCGAAAATGTGAAAACTTTACAGACAAACGGACAGACAGACAGACAGACAGACGGACAGACGGACGCCGGACAAAATGTGATCAGAAAAGCTCACTTGAGCCTTCGGCTCAGGTGAGCTAAAAAGAGTGGAGCTTTACTCCATTCCAGGAAGACAGTTGATACAATGAAACAATATTGTAAACAGACCATTATCTACACCTTTAACAAATGTATTTGAAACATCTGCAGATCTATGCCAACACATCAAAATTTTTTATCAAGCCTGTTTTTTTCTTTTTATAAAAGCATGTCCTATTCTGGTAAAACTAATTATAGAAGTTCAAATAAACAGTCAAAGTTTCCTCCCAAACAATTGTTCATATCTAAGAAGATGTTCAATTTAACATAGTCTTATGCCTTTGTATAGTAACCTTAATGTTCATTTAGTTCAATACCCTCCCCAACACTGATAAAGTCACTTTCATGGAGGAATTTGATGTTGAGGGTTGCCACGGTGCAGCACTGTGTGTTGGCGTACTGTATAAAGCGGACCAGTTTCTGCCACTGGTTGGTGTGTACGTCGTACCTGTAGAAGTCCTTAGTCTCCACAGTTCTGGTGGGTTTCTGAGGTCGGCTGAACTGTCGTACACCTGAACCATGACAAAAAATATTTATACTGTTAGTAAAACCA